>NC_048598.1:142052555-142293195 GCF_003668045.3 Cricetulus griseus
CAAATTGCATATGTGATCAAGGCTCTAAGTGATGAGATGGGACACTACTTTTGTTTGTTCATTTGTAAAGTGAGGGAAAAGATGTAAGTAGAAAAGAAAGGCCAAAGGTATAACAGAGAAGTATAGGGTTGTTGGCATTTCTTTAACGTGCAAATAAGACAACCAAAAACCAACACAAAAAGTGGCCATAACCCCAAGTGGGCAGAGAAAGCAATGGAATGGATTTCCCTGCAGTGAGTCTGGAAAAGAAAAAAAATCCCTTTGTTTAGTTGACTCTACAGAATTAGGTCAAATCAGACTTCTGATCTCCAGCACTACAGGAGGAATCTATTATTTAAAACTACAAAATGTGTGGTAAGTAATTACAACTAATAAATAACTAACAGGCCCAGTAATGCAGTGAAGCTAGAGAGAGAATTACTTACTCCACAGGATGCCCTGAGGTGCCTACAACTCAGGTACATGAAAAGGTTTTAATGACTTGACCATGGCAGGGGAGATAAATCAAATAAGTAAATAAGTACCAACTCTATCTACAGAAGAGTTGGCTCTGATTTGAAGTCAAATGTTGTCTTCCCAAAGGCGAGTGGGTATGCTGCAGGTATTGGATGAACAGAAAATTGATTCACACAACTATAAAAATAGTATAACAGAATACTAAAAAGAAGTAAGCATGGTCCAGACATCAAATGTTTTGGGTGTCAGTATTATAAAATAGAGACATAAGTTTAATTGTGTGGAAATCATAGGAAAGGTTTAAGAAAAAAATCAAAAAAGACTATCAAAATGAATGAGATTTAATCTAAAAACTTCCACAAATAATATTACATCTTAAATTAGACCCAAGGGAAGATGAGGGAAATCACAAATGACAGAATCAAAAAGTCATATCAAGGCTGGTGAGAATTCTGAGTTGGTTAATGTGTTTACTGCTAACCCAGATGACTTAAAGTTCAATCCATGGAACATAGAAGATGAGCCAACTCCAGCAAGTTGTCCTCTGACCCGAATGGACAGACTGTGACATTTATGCACTCCACATAAATAAATAAATGTAATTAAATTTATATCAATATAACAGAAAGGTTTTTTTCTAGGTTGCTTATATGTTGCTTTGATAAAATATTCTGACCAAAAGCAACTTGGGAAAAGAAAGAGTTTATTTCATTTTGACTTCCAGGTTACAGTCCATAATTGAGAGAAGTCAAGGTAAGAACACAAGGTAGGAACCTGAAACAGAATCGAGGATGTATGTTTCTTGTTAGCTTGTTCTCTTGTTCATGTTCAACTGCCTTTCTTATATAGACCATGCCTACCAGCCTAGGGACAGTTATATTCACAGTGGACTGGGATTATCTACATCAATCATCAACCAAGACAATGCCCCAAAGGCATGCCCAGTGATCAATCTAATCAAAGAAATTCTTCATTTTCGGTTTCCTCTTACCAGGTGACATTATATTTTTATGATGTTGACAATAAAGACTAACTAGTTCAAAGACAAAAGGATAAATCCATGGAAGAGTGGTCTAACCTTTGCTAATAAGAGAACAAAAATATTTTTAAATGTACAATTTTCCCCAAAGAAATTATTTTCTATTAATTCAAATTAGAAACAAGCATGCTTCACATGTCAATCCCTTCTCCCTCTCCCTCCCCTCCTCTCCCACCCCTACCAGACCCCCACCCCATCTCTCCTCTGCTCCCCAGGGAGGGTAAGACCCTCCATGAGGGATACCCAAAGTCTGTCACATAATTCTGGGCAGGGCCTAGGATCTCCCTCATGTGTCCAGGCCTAGAGAGCATCCCTCCATGTGTAATGGGCTCCCAAAATCCTTTCTTACTCTAGGGATAAATACTGATCTACCACCAGAGGCCCCATAGAGTGCCAAGGCCTCCTCACTGACATCCACATTCAGGGGTCTGGATCAGTCCCGTGCTGACCTCCCAGACATAAGTCTGAGGTCCATGAGCTCCCCCTTATAATACAACAAAAATATTTTAAAAGTTTATTTTAGAAGGTCAGGTTATATATACATGATAGTATGTGACTTTTGTAGAAAGCATAAAGGATATTCTTCAGATGCAAGAATATTAAATAAGACCAATCAAGATGAATAAAATATCTACTTATTAGAATAACAAACAGAGGTAACAGTAACTCCCCAGTAACTGAGAAGAGCAACACATAAATGAATGTTATAACTACTATTCTGTTCCAAATGTCAAAATTAAAGAACTCCTAGCCAAAGTAAGATAATACTTCTAACTAAACGTCAAAGTAAGATATGTCTATTTATTGAACAAATCAGCATCAGCAGTGGATGAGAATATATTGCATTAATTAAAATAGAGTAAATTTCAGATGATGGTTGGAGAAAACAGAAAAATCACTAACTTGAAAGACTCAATGAATAGGAAAAATTAATGTAATGGAATAATATACAATGAAAGGATCATTATATTTTGATTATTTCAAGACATTTATAAATAGGCATAGTTGTAAAAACCTGACAAATAAAGTAATATTATTAAAGACAATAGAAAAATAATATTAACCCCCCCACACACAAAATTATATAGACAGTCCTCAATTTATAGTAGTACCAATGAGCAACTTTTGTACCTGGTAAGGAGAATGTGAAAAGAGCGTGCAGGTAATGCCACAGTTCAAGTTATGAACTCTGATCTTTTATCTGTATAGCAAGGTGTGGCACAATGTTTTCATAATAGTGAAAGCTGCAGTGGTGACCTATCGAGCCATGAGTCATAGATGCACAGGGCTTACAAGCCATTCTCTACAATACATTTTGCTGTTACCTTCCAGGGTTATAAATGCTATTCAATAAATTTATTTTTTTAACTTATAATGATTTACTCTCCTAAAACACCATCAAAATTGGAGAGTAACCATATTGAAATTAAGAAAGGGTGCAACCAAATTTGTAGCACTGTTTAAACATGCCAGAACAAAGCAGGGGCTGACTTTTCCTTCTCTGCAGTTTTATTAGGAAAAAAAAACACTTCCTAAATAGACCAAATTTTGTAATAGGTATATTGATGTAGCATCTCCTTGGAAGATATGAACAAGTGCCTACTAATCTAACAAGTAACAGACAGCACACCAATATTTGAGCTAAGCCCATCTAACTTAGTGAACTAGAGAGTTTATTGGAGCAACTCAAGGGCTGTGACATCACTGAAAATCCACTCCACCCTGGATCCTAACTCACACACACTCCTCAGCAAGAGGGTATTGATCTTATAAGCCTGGGGAAGGGCCTTGTGAAACTTGCCTTTCTGAGCTTGTTTCCTTAGAATCTTAGATGCCTGTAAGATTCATTATTGACTGGCTGTTTAGCAACTCCTTCACTCTAGGAGAAATGTTTCAATTTGGAAGAAATAGCTGCATATCTGTTACCTATGTAAGATTCTTAATATTATAAGGCACATGAGGTAGTTGAGATAGAAAGATAAAATGTGTATTTTGTCTTTTGGATTTGGAGCTTCTGAATAAAGACTGGGTAGATTTCTGTGGTGCTGTTCCAAAGTGGCACATCTTGGATGGAATGTGTGAGCCATCAAATCATTCACCTCCTGATCAAAATACAGAATAAAAAAATAGGGTCTCAGAATCATTTTCCAGTGGATATTCTCAGTTACAAAGACCACCCCAGTGCTCCACCTTCTAAAGAGTCCAACATGTCTCTATCTAAGAAACCAAACAAAACATGTCAGGGGGAAAAGAAAAAGTACCAAGTAAAAGTATTTTGCTAGTAAAATGTATTTGTTCTTATTGTTTTTAATTATCATAAAAATGACATGTTTCCCTCTAGTCTTTTCATAAGCAGAATTTGGCCATTTCCCTGTCTCTCTACCCTTCTCTCCTATAGCCTGACCTCTATTGGTGCTCGTTTGTTCTGTCCTCTCCTCTGTCCCCTTGTATGGATTTTCCCACACATTCTCACCAGCATTTGCTAGCATTTATTTTCTTTTAAAATATTTTTTTAAAATTTTATGTGCATATCTGGGTGTCTGAATATATGTACATACATGCTATGCATGCAGGACTCCAAAGAGTCTGTAGAGGGTGTCAGGTCTAACTAGAGTTAGAGGTGATGAATGAGCCACTTTGTAAATGCATGGCAACCAATCTTGCCTCTTCTCAATAAGCAGTTGATGATCTTAACTGATGATCCAGCTCTCCAACCTGTCATTCATTTACTTTCTTAGTGAAAGCCATTCTGACAAGTGTAAGGAAATGTCTCAAGACAGTTTTAATTTGCATTATCCTAATGGCTAACTATAGTGAATAACTTTTTTTAAAAAAATTAGCCCAGGAGATCTCCTGAGCAAATAGGGAGCATCAAGGGAGGGGAAAGGGAGCTAGTAGAATGAGAAGGGAAGAAGACGAGGGGTGAGGAGGACATAAGGAAGCAGTAGGTTTGTGTAGGGAGAATAGAGGGGAGCAAAATAAGAGATACCATCAAAGAGGGAGCCAGTATAGGTTTAAAGAGAAATCAGGCACTAGAGAAATGTCCAGAGATCTACAAGGATAACACCAACTAACAATCTAAACAACAGTGGAGAGGCTACCTAAAATGCCTTCCCCTGATAACAAGATTGACAACTAACTAATATACCATCCTAAAGCCTTCATCCAGCAGCTGATGGAAGTAGAAGCAGACTCCCACAGCTAAACACTGAACTGAACTGGAATCCAGTTACAGAGAAGGAGGAGTGATGAACAAAGTGGACAAGACCAGGTCGGTGAAACCCACAGAAACAGCTGACGTGAACAAGTGGGAGCTCTGGGTCCCCAGACTGATCACTGGGGAACCAGCATGGAACTGATCCAGACCCCATAAATGTGGGTGTCAGTGAGGAGGCCTCAGAAATATATGGGGCCTCTTATAGTAGACCAGTAGGTATTCCTAGCATAGGTATGGACTCTGGGAGCCCATTTCACATAGAGGGATACTCCCTGAGCCTAGACACATGGGGGAGGGCCTAGGCCCTATCCCAAAGGATATGACAGACTCTGAAACCCCCCATGGAAGACCTCACTCTCCCTGGTGAGCAGAAAGGTATGGGATAGGTAGGGTACTAGTGGGGGGGGCAGAGGAGGAAAGGAGGGAGAGGGAACTGGTATTGACATGTAAAACAATCTTGTTTCTAATTTTCTTAAATTTTTTAAGTATTTATTTTTTCACCAATTAATTCAATTTAATATGGTAGTCTTATAGTAAATTTCTTGTTATGAAACATTGTGAAATTTTTCTTTCTCAAAAGCAATGCATTGGCTTATACTATACTCAGAGAAAAACTTTCCCATGGTTTTCTACTTGAAAGACTATTTCATTTAAAAGATCTTTTTTAATAGCACAAGAGAATTCTTGGTGGCTATGCATGGTGGTGCATTCTTTTAATCCAAACAACTTGGGAGGCTGAGACAGGATGCCACCAGTGAGTTCAGGGCTAGCCTGGTGGGTTTTAGATTATCCTGTGGGATCATGATCCTGTGTAATTGTGATCCCACCTCTTTGAAGGAGAGAGACATACAGACTGACAGACAGACACATAACACACAGAGAGACACACACACACAGAGAGACAGAGACAGAGACAGAGACAGAGAGACAGAGAAAGTAAGAATATTCTTAGCTTATGTCCACATCTGAAAATTTTCCTTAGACAAATTTATCCCTTTGAGAGATAATGAATATTTATTGATATTTTAATCTACTAATTTAAATTAGAAAATTAAATAATTATTAGCCAATTATGTTCTTTCTCTTTTTTGTTAACTGTGTATTCAACTCATTTTTGATTTGTTGATCAGCAGTTGTGTTGGCTTTGTTATTGTCTAATTTTGTAGCTCTTTATTCTAGATGTATCAATGCAATTCTCTGAAAATATCTTTTACATTCTAATAGACTGGAATTTTGCTGCATCTCACAGCCAGTGTTAATAATTAAGTTTGAAGTCACTTAAGACTTAAAATGGCTAATGTAACATGTACTCAAACTGTTTGACCTGCCTTTGAGAGAACAATGTAACTGCCTACTTCACCTGCCTTGTGTTTCCCACGTAATCAACTTTTTTCATTCTGAATTAATTCATTGCCATATATGACACACTATGTGCTCTTCCATGGCCCTGTCCCAGAGTAAAGTATGTACATCACTTGATGAAACCATTAAATATTGAAGTGAAAGGAACTTTCTGAAACCTACCATAGATGTTAAAAGCATCCTTTAGTGAATATTACTTGATAAATAATGATGCATGTTAACTGGTCAGTTGGGATCAGTTGGAATCAGTGACTTAATCCCCTCTAAAAGTCTGTTCAAGATTTGTGTAAAGTATCCCATTCCTTCCCCGACATGATGCTTTTTATTCTAAATGTTAGGAATAGACAGACACTACTCACACACAGTTCTTACAACAGACACACATAGGAATAAACATACACAGACACTGGGATGAACAGATTCATAAGACAGCCGTCAGATGGGCACAGATTCAGACTCATACAAAAAAAAAAAAAAAAAAAAAAACAAGACACAGGATAGACGACATGAAATAGAGAATTCATATCTGGATTCCTTGGTGGAATAACTCCACAGGGGAGTACTTTTATATTTTTCCTTAATGCAATACTGGCCCATTATTGGTGACTTGGACTTCATTACTGATGCTTTATCATCTGCAAACTAGATCTTAAGTCCCTGTCTGAAATGTAATAGATTATCTGAGTACTTTTGGCAGTATAGCCATTTCCCAATATAACTTCTATTAGTCCAGGACCATTTTGATATAAAATATCTTATATAGGAAAATGGAATTATAATGTGATTATTACATAGATCTCAGCTCTTTCAGGCTCTGTTTCTGCTTTAAAGCACATATTTAGAATTATACCATATAGTTAATGGAATTTCTCCTAGGCCAGTGTTCAATACAGTTGCTTCCTGACTCTCTTGCCATTACTCACCCAGGATATTTCAAGGTAACCAATGAAGGCAGGATCACATGGCACAGGACCTGTTTCTAAGTCCCTGCCATTCATTTCCTCTCTCTCTCTCTCTCTCTCTCTCTCTCTCTCTCTCTCTCTCTGTGTGTGTGTGTGTGTGTGTGTGTGTGTGTGTGTGTGTGTGTGTGTATGTATGCCCTCAGCCCTGATGTGAGGTAAATAGTTGTGTACTGCTGAATCACATGTTGAAATTTCCACTGTAATGCTATAGAACCTGGGTCCAGAAGTGAGATAAGGTAATGAGAATAGAGCTTTGTGTATAATATTGGTGTTCTTATAAAAGAGTACCCAGAGAGCTACCCTCCTCCTTCTGCTATTTAAGGACACAGCTACAAAGTAAGACATATGAGTCAGAGAGCTACTCTTCACCAGACACCAACACTGTTGGCACCTTGTACTTGCACTGCTATTTCCCAGAGCCATGAGATGTAATTTTCTGCTCTATACAAAGATGCCAGTCTCTTACATTTTGTTATAGTAGCAGAATGATCTGAGATAATTCCTTTAATCAGTAGATCACATTTTGCTTTTTCCTCTTCTTGACAATGTCCTTTTTGAATTACTGGTCCCATCTCATTTCTGACAACAGCATATTTAGTGGAGTTTTCTGTAAATTGTTTTACAGTCTCCTTTCCATTCTTTCCTTTCATTCATGCTTCTTCTCTTCTTCACATCACACAGACCCACTGAAGGTGGACTAACCAGATTAATACATGTCACTGAGTTTGACCTGTATGATTAATCCATGTAATTCAAGTGACCTTTTACCAGAAGTTCTACTGTCTTGTCTCTAAGATTGTCCTATACCTCATATTTCTCATCTATCCCACATGCCCAGAACCATGTCAAGAAACAATGTTGGGCTGCATTAAATTATAGATTCCAATATCATTGGCTACAAGTGAGATGGGCTGACTGTGTCCAAAATGCAGCATTTCTAACCATCTCCAATCAGTGTCATAACTGAAATTTGCAGAACCAGTGAGGAAGTTGAATTGCCATCTTACTTCTGTGGCACTTCTTGCATTCATGAGAGGACTTTAGGAAGAGTTTACTTCCATATCTGCTGTGCACTGAAAGACACCAATGTTGTTGTCTCATTTTAATTTGAAGATTTATAAAATGTCACCAGAATAATAATTACTTAGAGTTTGTATTGTCATGACAATGTTTATTTAAATAAATATTTTGAATAGTTTTTAGAAATACTTTACAAAATTCTGCATTATATCTTTGTGGCTTTTTTTGTAGACAACTCCCTGAATTCCTATTGTTTCTAAAGGAATTACCTAAAGTACAGAGAACAAATGGCTTTGCACAAATTTGGTTAAATACATGTTAATCATTAAAACAATAAAATGTTTCTAACAGAAAAAATTTAGAATTATTCTCTAATTGTATTGTATTTATATTATATTCTATCACCCAACCTTCTTTAGTTTTTAGTATCTTTCCAACTATCATTCCTCTGCATTTAGTCTGTCAATAGGGGCAGAATAAACTATTGATTTAGCTGTTTCCTGTTCCCTCCTCCACGAGTAATTCTGGCTGCATACCATGAATTAATCTATTGAGAAAATGAATTAGCTTGATTGAGACCATGATTGTCACTTGATATCTTTACACAAATGCTCAAAGGGTACATGAGTGCCTGAATCCACATAGCACAGCCTTTTTTCCACTTTCATAGAAATCTTAGCTGTAGTGATTATTTCACTCTAAAAGATCAGCGAGATTTATTTGCAAGAAACTATAGTGATGTACATAATGATCTAATGACGATAATGTAATGTGGATGTTCATATGTACATATGTAATCCTCAGGTGTCATTCATTAAGAGCCACCGGCAATTTTGAGATGAGGTCTTTTACTAGATTGGGATTCCACAAGAAGGCTAGCTAGTTGATGAGCAAGCCTCAGGAATTTATTTGTCTATGCCTCCCCAATATAGAACTGTAAGCAAATGTCCTCACATTAATATATCTGCATCTTTAAAACATGAGTCCATTCCTTGTATTGAATTCAAATCCTTTACCTACTGAGACATATTCTCAGTCCTATAATTCTAATTTATAATCAAATCTTATTTTCAAAATTATCTAATACTATCTCTTACTATAAAAATCACATGGAAGTGTTTTCTTGCCTTTTAATTGCCGGCTTCTTTATGTATACCCAATCGAACTCTGTTGTTTTATTAAACCTAATTTTTATTGATTCTTTGTGACTTTCTTCTCATGGACCCCAATCCCACTAATTTCCCAGTCCCCCCATATCTGTTCTTCACCCTTGCTGTGCCCCCCCCAATTAAAATAAAAAACCCACTTCACTCCTCTGTCTTTCTCACCTTTCCATCACCTCTTCATTCATCCTAGTGGACTTAGAAGGTGCTGTGTATCATGCGGTAAACCCTTTTATCTAAAGAGGTTTACTTGCAATTTGTGAGGAGCCGCACTCACATTCGCCATTACAAGATGGTGCTGACATCCGCTGCCGGATCAAGTAAACAACGTTGGTATGCATGTGCTCAGTGTTTTTCCACTGCCTAGCCCCGCCTATTCCATGGCGTCATATAGGGTGACGAGTCATCCACCTATCCCAGCTGTACACACATCGCTCAGAGTTTGTGAGCCTTTATTAGGGGACAGGATTCTTGGCTCGGGGTCTCTGCTTTTGTAAGCTTATGCTCTCTCTCTCAAGATGCATAAAAGCTTTACTGCAGAAGGATCCGAGTGTCCTGTGTTGTTCTTGCTGGCGAGACAATCGCTCGGGACATCTGGTGCTGAAACCTGGGAAATCAAGACCTCATCATCGTCAGCACCATCGGAGACCCCTTGGCTACAAGGCGGATTCAGAACTGCAGGGTGGTAAATTCGGAGAGGTATGTCTTTTCTGGACTTTGGCTTGGGATTGTTGATCTTTTTCACTGTTGTAGCAATTTTGAAGAAGTCCAAAATTACATGTCAGAAACCGAACGTAGTGAGAGGTGGGGCGTGCCCGGTAATAAAAAAGGAAAAAGGACCTCCCGGGGTGTCTAATGACAAGGGAGTGTGTAATTTGTTAGATGATTCTGTGAGATTGAAGCTTTAAATCTTAATAGCTCTGATGACTCTGAAAGCTCAGGAGATGAAGTCTTAAATACTGGGGAAATAGCTCAGTTAGGTGAAAAAGAAAGAAAAAAGGGGGGAGAGAAAATAGGGAATAACCGGTCACACCCCGGTAAATTTAAGAGAAATAAAGACTCAAAACTTAGCCTCTACCCTACGGTGAAACTAGAGGCCTTGGAGCTGAGCATCTCAGACTCTGAGATTTTAGACTCTAGCGAGGAAACAGAGCTAGAGGAAGACAGATACCACCCCGAAAGATATCGGCTGCCAAAGGTGAAAGCAAATATGAGGCCACCGCCTGTTAATCCAGCCGGTGTACTTCCATCAGCACCCCCATTATTTGGTACCGACTCCTTTTTACCATTAGAGGAGCGGAGGAAATTACAGATGGCTTTCCCAGTCTTTGACAGGGGAAAAGGCCGTGCATGTTATTCAACACTGCTTGGAGGCCTGGGGTGCCTGGGGAAAGCCTCATATCCTAAAGTTGCTCAAGTAATTTATGTATGCTTGTTTTAAAATGTTCTATTTCCTGGTATAATCTAAGTTCTGTTACAAGTAAAGGATGCAAGTTACGGCCATTTTGTAGCTGGTCACATGACTGATGGTAGCCATTTTGCTAAAGTTAAAAAAAAGGATACTTAAACCGTCATCTTGACTAAAGGTGACCGCATGGAAATTAGAGGTACCATCTTAGAAACAAGTTTTTCAGTTAAGATTTAAAATGTTAATGCTTCTATATATCGTAGAAAGACCTTAAGGGAATTTAAATTTCTTTTTAAAACCAGTTTTCAAATGTTTGATTTTATTAATGTTTGTACTTAAAGAGCTTCAATTTAGAATTATTTTTAAGCAAAGCCTGACAATGTAAAGTTCTTGTTTTGTAAAAGATGCTAATCTATTATGTTGGTAGCACACACCTTTAAGCTCAGGGTGTTGGTGACACATGCCTTTAAGTTTCGGGCGTTGGTGGCATACGCCTTTAATCCCAGCACTCGGGAGTTAGAGACAGATGGATCTTTATGAATTCAAGGCCTGCCTGGTCTGGCAGATCAAATTCCAGGACAGGCTCCAAAGTCACAGAAAAACCCTGCCTCAGAAAGAAGTTAAGCTACTGTTTAAAGTCTATATAGTTTCAATTTCAACTGTATTCTAGCCACCTGTGTGCTTCTTAAAAACAGATAATGGGCCGGCTTATACCTCTCAAAAGTTCCGACACTTCTACAGACAGATGGAGGTTACTCATCTGACTGGCCTACCTTATAACCCTCAAGGACAAGGCATGATGGAACTTGCCCATCTCACGCTTACATTCGACCTGTTAACGGGCCAGGGTCGTTTTGCAACTGATCAAACAAATTATCATTAGGGCGCTTATCCACAAATCACCAACGCGGCCATTAGGGCCTGGAAGGCACTCTCCAAGAAAGGAGGGGTTGACAATCAGCATACTAAAATCATTCCAGGAACCCAGGAGCCTTTCTCCGATTTTGTAGCAAGGATGACAGAGGCAACGGGACGGATCTTTGGCGATCCTGAGCAGGCCGCACCTCTTGTTGAGCAACTTATCTTTAAACAGGCCACCCAAGAATGTCGCACAGCTATAGCCCCGAGAAAAAACAAAGGATTACAAGATTGGCTTAGGGTCTGTAGAGAACTTGGGGAACCCCCTACTAATTCAGGGTTAGCTGCTGCCATCCTACAGTCTCAAAAGCGCCCCCTTAAGGGGCCAGATAAAAAAACTTGCTTTAGATGTGGAACAATTGGACATATTATGGCAGATATGTGAGCAGAAGCTCCCCGGCCTATATGTCACCTCCATCCAATACCAAAGCAGCTAATTTGTCTAAAAGCCTTTCTCAGTTCATATTGCAGAATTGGACCTCCGAATTTGAGCAAACGCTTCGGGAGTTGAGAGCCGCTATTATCCAGATTAACTCCATGCACCTTGACCTGTCCTTGATGGAGGGATTGTTATCATGGATCGCTTCATCTGTCTCCTATTTTAAGGAATGGGTGGGGGTGGGACTTTTTTGGCATAATTCTCTGCAATGGTATGGTGTTTATGCTTGGGACTGTGTGTAGACTCAAAACCCAAACAAAAAAGGTAAGGTAGTGGTTGCACAGGCACTCACTGCCCTAGAGAATGGAATCTCCCCCAGCATTTGGCTAAGCATGTTGAGGCAATAGGTCGCTGACTGCTCAGCTCCTGCACCTCCGGAGGCTTGACCTCATTGCACGGAATAGAGTGAGCAAGGTTCGGCAGGTCAAAAGAGTTGTAAGGCTAAGCACTGCACAGAAAGGGCCTGCGGCTTTTCTTGTGGCTCTTCTGGGAGATATGTCATCTTGCATGAAGTTTATATGTCATAATGCCCTTCCCCCAGAAAAATACATAAGGATGGGTCTGGGCCTGCTCTGGACACAAAGTCTGGAGTCCTGCTCAAGACAAGGTCTGCATCCAGTTTTGGGGAGTTGACCTCTATCTCCACACTGCATTTGGCTGGCCTATAGCCTCTGTGTTTCTATATAATTATATAGAGGGAGATGTGAGGAGCTGCACTCACATTCGCCATTACAAGATGGTGCTGACATCCGCTGCCGGATCAAGTAAACAACGTTGGTATGCATGTGCTCAGTGTTTTTCCACTGTCTAGCCCCGCCTATTCCATGGCGTCATATAGGGTGACGAGTCATCCACCTATCCCAGCTGTACACACATCGCTCAGAGTTTGTGAGCCTTTATTAGGGGACAGGATTCTTGGCTCGGGGTCTCCACTTTTTTAAGCTCATGCTCTCTCTCTCAAGATGCATAAAAGCTTTACTGCAGAAGGATCCGAGTGTCCTGTGTTGTTCTTGCTGGCGAGACAATCGCGCGGGACAGCAATTGTTCAATGTAATCAGTTGTTGATCTCTTTCAAGGCCTCTCTGACTTTTTGTACACCATCAATACTGGATCCTTACTGAAACTGCTCTCAGGTATTCTGCTGTTGCCCTGAATTATGGAGATCCTGAAACTCTGGTTCTGAAGGAACAGTCCTTTTGTGCACTCCAGTAGGTCATAGATGGGGTAGATATTGGGGTGGACCAACTCAAAGCACTGGATGATGGCCTGGGTGGTAGTTGAATTGTTTTGTTGGTACCTTCACTGGGACCACACCCCTCATGCAAGGGGCAGAGCCAGTTCTGCTTGTGCCCATGCCTATGTTTAACTCTCCTATGCCTGTGGTGAGGAATGGGACCATCTATTCTAGGTCTTGGGCCTTTTGTAGGGCTATCTCTCCTATGTGTGGCAGGACCAGCTCTACCACTGCAGCATGTTCCATATTTCCCACAGCACACCCCTCAGATTTCAGCATGCTTATTTCACATGGTCCTTAGGGTTAACATGGGCTATGGACATCAACACTAATCCCAGCTGCAACAGGATCATGGACCCTGACATGTCCCTCAGCAACAATTCAGGAGATCTGAATGTCACCATGGTCCTAGGTAGCAGCATAGGCCACCCAGACACCAACAAGGCCTTAGGTGGCAGCCGATCTTCAGGTAGCCACATGACCTTCAGTGCCAACAGGAGCCTCAGACCCTGGCTATGACAATCACACTCAAATCAAGAAAAGAAAAACATTTATTTTTTAACCCAATTAAATAAATCTAAGGACTCTATAAATTTTAAAGAAATGATTTGTCATAAATAACTATATATTATTATGAGATTAAATTGCAACTTTTCATTTATTAAATTGTACTACTCACAAAGTTTGTAGACTACACTCTTTACTTAAACAGTTGCTCATTGCAATGCAACAAATATGTTGATAAGAGCATATTGAAGAAGAAAGGCAAATGAAGAGAGGGCTAATTCTTGATATCTACAAATACATTGAGTTTGGGTGGCAAAATAAATCACCCAATAGATGTTAATCATGATAATGAATTTAAAAATTACCAGTGAATAGAGAGAAGTCTTTCAATACACCCAGATAAGACTTTGCTATATCAATCTGTCTACCATTATTTTAGCATGATAAAATTGTAATGATATATTATATCTACCATCCATTAAATTTTTATAAACTCAATGATCCCAGATAATGTTCATCTTCATTGGTTGACCAATTGCTTATTTTTACATTCTATCAGTAAGCATATTTTGTATTTACTAGCAATAACTCTAAATATTTCAGTAGCTCACAGTCCATTAGATACAATTAGTATAAAATGTCTGCAGATGACAAAATAAAAAATTAAGTTATTATCTAATCAATCAAAGAATATTGCAAAGAGAGCAGAAGTGGGATGAAAATAATAGTCTCATGTATAGCAAGTGTTTCTTGGTTTATTTTTTCATGTCTGCAGCCATGATCCTCAGGGGGGTCTCCCCCAATCAGATCTGATCTTCACTAATTTTGAAGAGAGCCATAACTTTTTTGTTTCCTATGGAAACAAAGGCAAAACTCCCCCACCCTGCAATGCAACATATTTTCTAACTTCCATTTTGAAGTTAACACATTTTATATATATATATATATATATATATATATATATATGTTGTTTTAATTTAGCAGTTTCTATAATCCAATATTTTTCATCAGCTTTTATATTTGGATTATTAATTTTTAAAAATTCAAAGTCAAGAAAATACCACATAGGATCCAGACACCTTGTGTATTTACCAACTTTATGTGACTTATTCCTTTTATTTTTTTATTTAAAGACTTTCTTATTTTTAAACTATTTTTTTCTATGAGTGTCTATATCCATTCAGAGTCTAAGCAAATTTTAAAACATAATCTGCTTAGAAACTTTCTCTGTCTGGACCTGACATGCCTACAGCATTCTCTGCCTGCAGGAGACAAATGTTGAACTGTTAACCTGCTATGGAGTCTGATTCCACACTTTAGTTCCTCCCAGAGCCTAGTGGGCTGACTGCTCAAGTGGTCTGCAGAATAGTGGGGACTCTTAAAAGAACTGTGCATCTATATGCTGAGTCTATCCAGAAAGCAGTCACCAGGAAACCAGAGATGTGTGAGGCCATGGCCATGTTCCAAACCGTTTTATTTTTTTTTCTTTGTTTGTTTTAGCTTTTTCAGGTCTTATGTGGCTATACATGGCTTCACATTGGGTAGTTATATGTAGATGGAATTCCTTTTCTGCCACCAGCCCCAAATAACAACACAGAAACTTCTTGTTAATTATGAAAGGATGGCCTTCATTTTAGGCTTGTCTCAACTAGCTCTTATAATTTAAATTAACCCATTTATATTCATCTATGTTCTGTCACATGTGTTACCTCTCTTTCATCTTGTACCCCTGCTTCCTATTTGTCTTGCTGGTGACTCTGTCATTCTTCCTCTCAGAGTCCTCTCTGTCCCCGGAAGTCCTGCTTAACCTCTTTTAATCTATTGAATGTTCAGTTTTTATTACACCTATCACAACAATACATTTTCACAAGTGACCAAATATCCCACAACACCCACAATAGCAGATGAAGGAGACGATGTGTGAATAAGCCTGGCTGAGAGTTTTCACAGCTGCACAAAAAAAAAATGCTAGAATTACAGGACTATCCTGTAATTATTGCTCATGTAAGGTGAGATTTTATAGCAATGGGATAATGTAATTACCATGTTCCACCATGATGTCTGCCTCCTCTTGTGTCTCTTCGTTCTCTGTAGTAATGCAACTAGAAAATTCTATATATAGTGATCACCATTGGAAATCTGCCAATGGTAATTTGTATGTGTTTACAATGTCCACACCCTTATGAAGATAATCTCCAGAAGAGACATGATAACTTGTCAATCTCAGTGTGGCAGTGTCCATAGCTCTCAGAGAAAACAGCTTCTGGTAACTCTGATCAAATCTCTTACTCCAGACTTGCTTATGCTTATTCTAGCAGTGCTGGACTTATTCCAGGCTTAGGGCAGGCTCACATAAGAGGGTGTTAGCACTGGGAGTTGTATCACCTGCAGCTTTATTTCCCTGGACACCTAGGAGAAGGGTTTTTATAGCCTTCAAGTATTTGCTCAAATCTCTACTCTACACAGTGACTCATCCCTGGGATCCACACTTTATCCTAGCTGTCAGTTCATGTACTCTCTGATCCTTAAACCTGCCAGAATGGTTTTGTGTTTTCCTTTCTACTTATCTCACCATTCCTTACTAGAGTTTAAAGATACAGGAATATTTATATTTAGTTAGATTTTGTTCACTGATTTATTGTAAGCCCATAAATAGTGTCTGAATTCAGTAAATCCTCAGTGTCTACTTGTGAAATATAAGTTGAAGGAATGCTCTAGAACTTGTTAACTCTGTTTTAGAAAGAATTGAAAGAATTGATGATGCCATCAATGCAAGTGTCTCCACTTAAGAATCAGGTCATGGCTCTCTTTTCACATCTCTGAATGGCATTTGAATGCCCTGCTGTTTCACGTATTCACTAAATACTAGTGGATGAATTAGTTTTTAAAAGTATTTTTTTAAGTTAGCATCCAAAAATATGGGTATCATTGTAACATTTCCATACACACATACAATTGTGCCATGTTTCATGTCATTCTCCCTGAAGCTCTTCCTAATCTTCCTGTTGCACAACTATTTTTTCTCTTTTTGTTTCATTGTTTCTCCATTTTTAAATTTAAATTAGAAACAAGATTGTTTTTTCATGACAATACAATTCCCTCACCCTCACCTCCTCCCCTGTCTCCCCCCGAATAACACTCTACATATTCCATACCCTTTCTGCTCACCAGGGAGGGTGAGGCCTTCCATAGGGGTCTTCAGAGTCCAATCTATTGTATGGAATACTTTGAGGAGAATTGGTATTAGCTGTTCTTGAATTTCTGGTAGAATTCTTCACTGAAGCCCTCTGGCCCTGGGCTTTTTTTGGTTGGGAGACTTTTGATGACAGCTTCTATTTCATTAGAGGTTATAGGTCTATTTAAATTGCTTATCTGTTCTTGATTTGATTTTGGTAAGTGAAATCTATCCTGAAAATTGTCCATTTTCTTTAGATTTTCAAAACTTGAGGAATACAGGTTTTCAAAGTATGACAAGATGATTCTCTGGATTTCCTCAGTGTCTGTTGTTATATCCCCTTTTCACTTCTGATTGTATTAACTTTCATGTTCACTGTCTGCAGTTGGTAAGTTTCAATAAAGGATTGGCTATCTTTTTGATTTTCATGAAGAACTATCTCTTCATTACATTGATTATTTTATTGTTTCCCTAGTTTCCAATTTATTGATTAAAACCCTCAATTATTTCCTGACATCTGCTCCTGTGGGGTACATTGGTTTCTCTGTGTTCTAGACCTTTCAGTTGTGCTGTTAATTCTCTAGTTTCTTCATATGGGCACTTACTGCTATTAACTTTCCTCTTAGCAATGCTTTCAAATTGTCCTGTAAGTTGGGGTATGTTGTGTCCTCATTCTCATTGAATACTAAGAAATCTTTAATTTCTTTTTTATTATTTCTTCCTTGACCCAGGAATGGTGAAATTGGGCATTATTCCATTTCCATGGGTTTGTAGGTTTTCTGTAATTTGTGTTGTTGAATTCTAACTTTAAAGCATGGTGGTCTGATAAGATACAGGGGGGGTATTTTAAATTTTTTGTACCTGTTGAAGTTTGCTATGTTGCCAAGTATGTGGTCGATTTTAGAGAAGATTACCTATGGTGCTGTAAAGAAGGTATATTATTTTGTGTTTGGATGGAATGTTCTATACATGTCTGTTAAACCCAATTGGGCAATAATTTCTATTAGATCCTTGATTTCTTTGTTAATATTCTGTCTATTTTTTCCTGTCTTGTGGTGACAGTGGGGTGTTGAAGTCTCCCACTAGAAGGATGTGAGGTTTTATGTGTGATTTGACTTTTTGTAATGTTTCTTTTACAAACATGGATGCCTTTGTATTTGAGGCATAGATGTTCAGAACTGAGACTCCATCTTAATGGATTTCTCCTGTGATGAGTAGGAAGTGACCTCCTTCATCTCTTTTGATTGATTTTAGAATACAGTCTAATTTGTTAGATATTAAGATTGCTACCCCTGCATGTTTCTTGGGTCCATTTGATTGGAAAAATCTTTTCCCAACCTTACTCTTAGGGACCATCTGTCTTTGAAGTTGAGGTGTGTTTCTTTCTTTCTTCCATTTTTTTAAATTTAAACGAGAAACAAGTTGTTTTACATGTTAATCCCAGTTCCCTCTCCCTCCCTTCCTTCCCTGCCTCCCACTAAAACCCTCCTATCACGTACCTGTCTCCTCACCAGGGAGAGTGAGGTCTTCCATGGGGGTACTTCAGTGTCTGTCATATCCTTTGGGATAGGGCCTAGGTCCTCCCCATGTATCTAGGCTGAGGGAGTATCACTCTATGTGAAATGGTTTCTCAAAGTCCATTCCTATGATAGGGATACGTACTGATCCCTACGTAGTGATATATGGACACAAGAGGCCCCATATATTTCCAAGGCCTCTTCACTGACACCCACATTTATGGGGACTGATCTGTTCCAGGCTGATTTCCCAGTGATAATTCTGGGAGGGCCAGAGCTCCCTCTTGTTCAGGTCAGCTGTTTCTGTGGGTTTCACCAGCCTGGTCTTGTCCACTTTTCTCATCACCACTCCTTCTCTGTTACTGGATTCCAGTTCAGTTCAGTGTTTTGCTGTGGGTTTCTCCTTCTACTTCCATCAGCTGCTGGATGAAGGTTCTAGTATGGCATATAAGTTAGTTATCAGTCTCATTATCAGGGGCAGGCATTTAAGGTAGCCTCTCCACTGTTGCTTAGTTAGTTGGTGCCATCATTGTACAACTCTGGATATTTCCCTAGTGCCTGATTTCTCTTTAAACCTGTACTGGCTCCCTCTCTGATGGTATCTCTAATTTTGCTGGTTTCTTGTATGCAGCAGAAGAATGGATTCTGTCTTCATTTCCATTCTGCTAGCCTGTGTCTTTTTATAGGTGAATTAAGACCATTATTGTTGAGGGATATTAATGGCTATTGATTGTTCATTATTGTTTCTTTTGCATTTTGTGGTGGTGGTGGAAATTGTGTGTGTATTTCCACTGTGAGTGTCTTTTCATTGTTGGTAAATTGGAATTACCTATTCACTATGTTTTCCTGTTTGTAATTAACTTCCTTTGGTTGGAGTTTTCCTTCCAAAACTATTTTAGGGCTGTATTGGTGGATACGTATTGCTTAAATCTGGTTTTGTCATGGAATATCTTTTCTCCATCTATATTGATTGAAAGCTTTGCTGAGATGCTGGGCTGGCATCTGTAGTCTCGTAGTATAGGTAGAATGTCTATCCAGGACCTTCTGACTTTCAGAGTTTCCATGGTGTAATTCTGATAGGTTTGCCTTTATATGTCACTTGACCTTTTTCCTTTGCTGCTCTTAATATCCTTTCTTTATTCTATATGTTTGGGGTTTTGAATATTATGTAGCAAGCTGACCTTTTTTGTCATCCACTCAATTTGGTGTTCTGTAGGCTGCTTGTACTTTCATTGGCCTGTCTTTCTTTAGGTTGGGAAAGTTTACTTATATGATTTTGTTGAATATGTTTTCTACACCTTTGAGTTGGGTTTCTTCACCTTCTTCTATACCTATTATTCTTATGTTTGATCTTTTCACCGTGTCCCATATTTCCTGGATATTTTGTGTTAGGGATTTGTTGGACAAATGATTTTCTTTGGCCCATGAGTCTATTTCTCCTAGTGTATCTTCAACTTCTGAGATTTTGCCTTCCATCTCTTATATTCTGTTTGTTATGCTTGCAACTGTAGTTCCTCATTATTTATCCAGCTTTTCTATTCCCAGCATTTCCTCAGACTGTGCTTTCATCATTGTCTCTATTTCATTTTTTTAGGTCTTGAACTGTTTCCTTGAGAGATTTGTTGATTTCTTGTATGTTTTTGCTTTTTTTTTTCCATTTCTTTAAGGGATTTTGTCATGTCCTCTTTGAGGCCCTCTATCATTTTCATAAAGATGTTTTTAAGGTCATTCTCTTCTGCTTCATCTGGGTTGTGATGTTGAGTTCTTGCTGGTACAGAGTCCCTAGATTCCGGTAGTGTCATAATGTTTTTTTTCTGGTGTTGAATGTGTTTTTATATTGTCTATTCCCATCCCTTCTTCCGGTGGGTGTAAAAGGAGTCTATTCCACTTCTGGTGGGTAAGAGACCAAGGTTATCTTCCTGAGGGTGCAAACAATTCCAATACTCCGATGTCTCTCCTCTTCCTGTGGATGGAGGCAGGACTGGTACAGGGGTCTTGGCTGTCTCTGGGTGGGCTGGATCCCGCTAAGATGGGATCTGCTGTGAGTAGTCTGCAGGCCTCTGGTGTCCCTGAGCAGGAAAGAGATGCTCTCCTCTATTCTTCCCCTGACTCAACCTTCCTGATTCCTCACATCTTCCTCACCCCTCCTCCTCTCCCATTCTCATTGTTCCAGTTCCCTCTCCCCTGCCCCCATTCTCCCAATTATCTCAGGAGATCTTGTCTCTTTCCCCTTCTCCAGGTGATCATGTATGCCTCTCTTAGAGTCCTCTTTGTTTCCTAGCTTCTCTGGTGGTGTGGGTTGTAGGCTGGTAATTCTTTGCTCTTGTCTAAAATCCATATATGTGTGAGTACATACCATTTTTATCTTTTTCTTACTGGGTTATCTTGCTCAGAATGGTTTCTTCTATTTCCATCTATTTGCCTGTGAATTTCAAAATTCCATTGTTTTTTTTTTTTCCCTGCTGAGTAGTACTCCATTGTGTAAATGTACCATATTTTCTCCATCCATTCTTCAGTCGAAGGGCATCTGATCTAGGATACTTCTAGGTTCTGGCTATTACAAATAATGCTGCTATGAACATTGTTGAACAGATGTCCTCATTCTATGAATGTGCTTCTTTTGGATATATGCCTGCTGCACAACTTTTCATTCTGGTCTCATTCCATCCCACTAATACTCCCTGCTTCTGATTTCTTGTCACAAATATTAGCAGCCTCCTATAGTTTATACTGCCTTAAGATCTCTTTCTTTCATCTCAACGTTTATGTAACACACACACACACACACACACACACACACACACACACACACACCACATTCACACATAAAATTTTATAATTTGGATATGGAGTATACATGTGGAATGGAACACAAGCTATTTGTCTAAATCTGACTTATTTTTGTTAGCATTGTTTATCAATAAAAAGTCAGTCCGGCCAGACTTTGGTGGCACATGCCTTTAATCCCATCACTCGGGAGGCAGAGGCAGGCAGATCTCTGTGATTCTGAGGCCAGCCTGGTCTCCAGAGAGAGTGCCAGAATAGGCTCCAAAGCTACACAGAGAAACCCTGTCTCAAAAAACAAAAAAGTCAGTTCATCATTCTAATAGCAAGATAATCCACACATTCACAGGAAATATACAAAATAAATAGAATAACTATCTTATAGAAAACGCAAGGATCATGTTTTTATTATGTATCAATATATACTATATTCTTTGACTTTGATCTGCCTTTTCTCTTATTAAAGAACTGGTGAGAATAACTAGAATAAGTTAGTGCCTTTACCAGCTTGAAGTAGATCCACCAAAAACTACATCATTACTACAAATCATAAATAATATATGAATAGATATTTTGTCCAATAACATTACTATTAGTAATAGCATCAATTGTTCCTCCTAAACAAAACATGTCATGTCAATTTTGTGTGTTTTTTCTCATCCTGTTGCTGCTAATCTACACTATGCCTTTGCAATGTAATTCTATTTTGTGCAAAGCTGTCCTTTCTTTCTTCTATAAGCCTGATGCAAGCTACAGTGTGTGGTCTTTTCTGAATTTATATGCATTTCTTTTTATATGCGATCCTTACTCTATATAAAAGATACACTAATTCCAGGGTATTGGGATGCCTCAACACTTAAAGGCTATTGCCTCTCATGTCTGAGAATCTGAGTTTGATCCTCAGAATCCACAGAAGAGTACTAACTCCTCAAAGTATTGTCCTCCACATATGGAAAGTGGCTTCTTTAATGCTGCATGTATAAACGCATGCATGTGTGTGATACACACACACATAATAATAACAATAATAATAATAATAATAATAATAATAGTGGAGATGGAGGAGTTAGGGGAAGATTTAACAAAAATTAATGATGCATGAGGAAACCTTATGTAAGTCCACTAATTTGTAAGGCAATATCTCTTACACACACACACACACACACACACACACACACACACACACACACACACATACACACGACTCATATGTAACACTACAGCTTCCATGATGAGATTATTTTCCCATTTTTCTTTTGTTCCTTTAATTTTATTGGGGGGGCATGCTGAAAGGGCAGAGGGTGGATATGCAGAGTTGGGAAATGAATGGGATAGAGATGCATGATGTGAAAGACACAAACGATAAATAAAAATAAAGTTTAAAAAAAGGCAAACCCAAACAAACAAAAAGAAATGTTCATTTTGATTTTATGCCTTCTTTAATGTGCTTTATATGTATGAGAAACAACCACTGTACATATAGATGTTATGGTGTCATTTCTGAACACAACAGTGCCTAAAGATCCATGAATTCAATTATTTTGTTTCTTATTCTTTAAAGGCTGTCTTATGTGAACCAAAATAAAACAACAGAAGGAGATGGTGTACAATTCTGCCATGTAGTGTGCCTCAGAAACTATCTGGTTATGAAATAAATTAAATGAGAATCATGAATAAAAATAAAATATTTAAGTACACAAAAAATTAACAATGTAGCTCAAACAAACTAAGGCTAACACTGGAGGCATTCATTAAAGTTCATGTTTGATAAAAGATTGAATTATTTTCAAATGAGTGATGTAATAGACATAATTTAATAAATGTTCTGTCCAATGCCACTTTTAATTTTCTTTATTATACATGATTTTAATGCAATGTGTTCTGTAGGATTTTTTGGACTTTGAAAGCATAGAATTTTGGCACTGTAAATCATTAAAACTACTTTCACAATGACTAATATTAGCTTTGCCAGGGAGTGGTGGCACACATTATACATTAATCCCAGCACTCGTGAGGCAGAGGCAGGTAGATCTTTGAGTAGAAAGCCAGGCTGATCTACCAGGAAATCCAGGACTGTTAGACAGTGAAACTCTATCTTGAAAAAATAAAAACAAAGAAAATATATTAGCTTTTATTTATTAGACAAGTTAAAGGAGTCCATAACTTAAGGTAAGCTTCCATTTTTCTTTAAGACATTTTCTCTTGCTGGTATTTCAAAATAAATATTAAGGACAAGTTTGTCATTAAAAACATGCTTAGAAATTTTGTTTGAATTTTGTTTAATCTCTGCACAATTCAGGAAAAGTTAAAGAAATTGACAGTGCAGTCATTTCCTTTTGTACTTCCCCCTATTGAAGCAGAGCATTCTAACTTGAATATTCTAATTTTGTCACATTACTTTAATAAATTATTAATTTAACCTGTAAAATGTTATTTACTTGAAATAATCCTGAAATAATTATTTTTGAAAGATTTTCTTTTCCTGAAAAGGATTTTTAAAACCCCTATTTAGTGAATTCCATGAAATTGAATCTGTGGTACTAAAGATTATTTTATTCATACTACATTTTGGTCTACTGTATTTTCTAAATGAAAGCAAAAAATAAAAACTAAGGTTGGAAAGATGTCTCACAGGTTCACAGTGCTCTCTGTTCTTGCAGAAGACCTAAGTTCAGTTCCCAGCATCTATGTAAGGGGCTTAAAGTCATCTGTAAGCACAGCTGCAGGAGATATAAGCTGTTTTTTGTACTCCACAGGCACACCCACACCCCATTTAAAAGTAAAATAAATATTTAGAAGTATAGTTATCCTTTATTTGTAACTAAAGTTACAGCTTTAGAAAACCTATTGTCATCAGTCATCTTCTCTGTCACATACTGAGTAGTAAAGTCATCTCAGTACCTGAGTTCTGAATTTTGTATTTCAGAATAAAAATTAATAAAATTAAGTCTTGATAAAAATCACACAAACCAAAAGCAACTGATCTTTCCACAGTTGTTTATACCAAGAAATTAATCTCCACCCAAACACATATGAAAATGAGCTTGTGACTTGGAAAATTACAAGAAGTTATATTACTACAATTGCTGATTCCTACAGGAGTCACTGTTGTGAAGGAATTTATTGCCAAAATAACCACCAAGGGAAAGTTAGTCAGTAAATGAGGACAGTCAGTGCCTTCAGTGGGAGACCTATACAAAAGAATAATGCCCCAATTTCATAAGCAATTTTAAAGTGCATTGCATTCTTTAATGAATACGTCCATAAGATGTCCTTCAGCCAAAAAAGAGGAAGAATTACTAAAACAAAAGCATTAATTAGCATAAGCTACTTAAGGGGAAGTGCTTTTGTAGCTGTCTTATCCATGTCATATCAATTTGGCCCACATAGAACAAACAATTTTAGTGTTCTATTGTTATTTACATATTTCTAGGCACTTTTGTGTGTGGTGTAGACACATTTTCATACTAACATGTTTAATCAAATAACTGCCCATATGCCACAGTTCATAGCCTTGTTAAATATCTTTGTCTGCTTATCAACATAGATTATACTATTAATATTGTAATACAAATATATCTCAATTTATTTGTGATACTTTAAAATGTTGAATCAGAGTTAATTAATACTCAAATTATGATTTATTGCACATATATACATATCTAGTCATTTACCCTAAGTCATTGTTCATTTTGAAATTTCCAAGTCTTAATTAAGAACCAGGAATAATTATTTATGTTTAAATATAGCCAAAGATAGACTAAAGTGTTGGGTGTTTCACCATGGATTTCATAAATATTTTTATTTTTATGAACACATTTCATCTTTATGTTGAGGGATGTTAATTGATAAAATAAGAATACAGGATGTGAATTGGACAAGAGCATTTAATCTTTAAATCTCATTTTGTTTGCTTGCTATAAAATTCACTATATGATGTGCTATTACATGTATACCTTAATGCCAGGTGTAGGTGGCAAAATCAGATTATATGAAGAAGTTCAAATGCAAATTTGATTATCACCAGTGCCGACTGTACCAGTGAAAAGACAGGAGTGAGTTTTGGCAGCAATTTCATAAATTTGCATGTTACCAAATATGTCATCATGTCTATACTTAATCATGGCATTTTGTTGCCTATTTCACAAAACAGATTTTTTTAGGAACTAATATGACATCATAAGATAATGTTTGAATGTCATGTAAACAAGGAAATGATCTTCATCCCTCATATTCCTATTGTATGGAATTATGTATTCTCTGATTGAATGCAGAAAACAGAGATGATATGTGAATTGGATTACAAATACAGGAAAAATGAGTTTTCCTATTTTTTTTACTTTTTAAATGTTACTTTTCTCCTTGTTATATATTCCTTATAACCTTGGTCTCCAGAGTAGCATTTTTGGGAAGCAATGGATTTTTAAATTCAGATTCCAAGTACAATTCTCCTTCCCACCACTCTTCTCTCCCCCTTCATCTCCCTCCTACAGCCCACCACCCATCCACTTCTCCTAACAGGTAAGGGCTCCAACTGGGAGTCAGCAAAGTCTGGCACATTGAGTCAGGATCTACCCCCCTCCCACACACACACACTGCAGTAAGTCTGAGCATGGCATCCCCACCACAGAGAATGGGCTCCAACAGGCTAGTTCATACACTAGGGACAGATCCTGGTCCTACTGCCAGGGGTCCCACAGATAGTCCAAGTTTCACACTGCAATGGAATCTTTAAGTGATGGCACTTAGTGAGAGGTCCTCAACTCACTGATGTTTGCACTGAAGAACATGGGACAGAATCTTCTCCTTTGCTTTAGAGGCAGGACATCCACATGCTTGCAGATAGGGTTAGAGAAACCAGATTGTTAAAAATGAAGGCTTTCTTCTTCAGTGGAAGAAACTGACACCTGTTTACCCAGAAAGCTGAAGTAGATGTTGCCTATTATCTTGAACTAAATCTTTCAAATTGTTAGGGGAAGCAATCTTCCCTCTTTGAAGATTTGTTTTCTCGGGTAGTTTTTTTCTACAATAATGTGAAGCTAACTGAAACAGACCTATTGTATCCCCACATCCGATACTACAGGAATAGAATGTTGTTATTTTAATTACCGTGTGTGTAAGTAACTCAATAGCACAAGAAAAATGTCTAAGTACTTGCTTGCATTTCTCTTCTGACTCTCTCAGAAGTCTTGAAAACTAGGTGCTATATTCCCATGTTACAAACTAAGTAACAAAGAGACTATTGTTGAAATATCGTAGAACTACTATTTAGATGCCCAACTTCAAAGCCAGGGACCTAAAACTTTGCCAAGAATAGTGTCTTAAGATTTCATCCTCTATGGCAGCAATATATATCTTCATTAAACCAGGTTTCTTTCCTACTTCTGCTGGGAGACCTATAGGTCAGGTGCTACCAAAAGAAAAGACATCTTTGATCAATTTTAATATCAAATCTGTGCTGCAGGAGTGCTTGTAAAAGAAAGACTCTGACAGGTGCTTGACAAGGGTTTCTGAATGTCAAAGCTCTACTTGGCCAAGCAGTTTTAACATCTTTCTCAGCTTGAGTAAGCCTTAATGAGTTCCTTACTAATGAAAGACTCCTGATGGGTCTTTTCTTATAGCATTCATCTTTGAAAATGTACAAGTATAATTTTCTTTCTTAAAACTTTTCTGATGTAAATGTTCCATGACCAAAGAGTGTCTTTCTTAAGGATCTGGGAGCCATTCCTTAGATATATACTCATCAGGCAAGATAGATTACATGATCCCTACGTATGCAAAGGGACAGGAATGTAAAATTGTTAAGCAATGATGAACAAACACAGTTGGCTTAATCATGATAGCAGGTTAGTTCTTTAACATTCCCCAGTATTTTTCTGTTGGGGCAACCTAAACTTGTAAAATACTATAACTCTTTATTTCTAAAGTAGGATTGAGCTCCAACTTCTTTGCTTCTTAACAGTAGACTTAAAAACATGGCTTTTATACCAAATGTTCAGTGTGGCCACAAGGACTGTTTAGTTGTTATTTTTCCCATTGATATAAATAGGTATTTCTGTTAAGGATGAGTTGCAGACATTTTAGCTGCAGGGATAAGTGCAAACTTCAAAGCAGGAAGGAAAGTACAGGATTGTTGTGGCCCTACTCTCTAAAACTAGCAGCATGTGTTAGAGTTCCACAGCAAAATGGAACTAGTGGGATGTAGATAAGATATATGGAAAAGGGGATTTATTATGGGAATTGATATATGCTAGTTAGAGAAACATAATATATATTTATAGCAGCAATAGGAATGAACCACATGATTAAAAAATCTGTTGTTTGAAAAGTGGAGAAATGAATTAGTGTTGTGACTCAATCTAGAGGAGTCAAACTATATGTCTGGAGCCAAGTGAACTGGAGTCAAGGGCCTGCAACATCAGAGGAAAGATGATGAAGGTCTATGCCTAGTACAAAGAGAGAGAAAGAGAATGGATCTGCTGCCTCTGTTTTGTTCTGACTGTGCCTTTAAAGAATTAGATGGCCAGGCGTTGGTGGCACACGCCTTTAATCCCACCACTCGGGAGGCAGAGGCACACATATCTCTGTGAGTTTGAGACCAGCCTGGTCTACAAGAGCTAGTTCTTGGACAGCCTCCAAAGCTACAATGCCACAGAGAAACCCTGTCTTGAAAAACCAAAAAAAAAAAAAAAAAAAAGAATTAGATGATGTTAGCTCAAATTCACAACTCTAAATTTCTTTTACTAAAACTGTTCAAATACATGTCTCTTCTGAAACACTGGCACTGAAATAGCATTTGCCAGCTATCCAGAAAATTAATTGCCAGAAGCTTCAATCTCTGCTTCACGAAAAACTTATGCACCACATACAAATACATCAGAAGCTACCAAAGTATTCTAGGGTTCAAACAAAGAAGTTTTTATTGGGGAGGACATTTATTTGTTGTTCTTAAAGATTCATTTCTGGCTGGACACATACTTGAAGTAGAAACTCTCAGCTCTCAGCTCTTAGCTATCTCTTTGTGGCATTTTTCTTTGGCTGACTTCATTTCTGAAAGCCAGTACCTGGGAAGGAGATTTTCAGCTTCATGTTGTTATAGATGGTGGCCTGAGAGGTACCACAAAAGTATCAATGTTCAACTTTTTAGAGTGATCCTAACTCCTGGATGATGCAGACTGTGTCTGGGACTCACTAGGGACTTTACAAATGAAAGCAATGCAGGCTGACTCTTACTGATATTAGATACATAAGCAAGATTTCAAGTAGTTCCGATTTTCAGCCAAAATTAGTACAATAGGGAATCAAAGTGAGGTAATCTGAAGAGTATGCTGGAATAACACCAGCCCTTAGAAGGTCAACATCTTTTCTGGAGTTTACTGAATCTGAGAAGAAAGAACTCCAAAATTATAGAGAGAGCTGTAATATTTTGAGCCTGCAACACAGGAACAAATAGGATAGGAGAAAGAGGTGTAAAGAATAAAAAAATTCTGTAGTTTTACATGAAACAGAAAGTGAATCAGAAATACTTAACCTGGTAAAAGATGATCTTGAGTTTTTGAGGTCTAAGATCATATTGGCAATTACTAGTTCAACTACAGAAAATTAAACTAGTGTGCAGTTAATGCACTCTAAATTACTTTGCATATCTGGAACTCTGTTCCACACCGGACATGTAACATCACTAATTTGTATCCCCTAGTTCTTCAGTAAGCATACATGTTTTTTCATAGTTTTGTTATTAAGCCTTTACTTAGCACTGTTAAGAACCTATAATACTTTGAGCATGACACACACTTAAAAACATAATGCTCATTAGTTACTAGGCAGTAGATACAGTTCCAAGTTTAATAAAAAATGAAGCAGTAACACAATCCTCTTGGTTTTCATGTAGCAATCATGGGAAAATTGTAGGTCTCAAGTAAACTGCAGTCACTAGTGTTTTCATAAATGAAGACTGGTCAGAACATAGTCATGCCCATTATGTGCCTGTTCTCTATGTAAACATGAGCTGAGTTTAAAGTGGCCTTACTGACAATGCAACTTGGCTTTAATGATCAGGGCTGGAAGATTCACAGAATAGGAGAACAGTTTGAGGGAGGTTGGTGAGTCATGTGGGAATCTAATACCACAGAGCCTTAGCAACTCCAGATACAGTTTGGGGCTTTGCTCTAAAAGCAGTAGACTTTTAATGAAGATTTTTAAGTTGTTGTGAAGGAACAATGTAACAATGAATGGCTTGTATATGACTTGACATAATTTGCACATAGGAAAAAAAACAATGGAGATGTTAATCTAACAGACACTTCTCCAAAGAAAATAAATAGATAGGAAATGGTGATTAAAAGATAATAGATATTATATGTCACCAAGGCAATATAAGTTAAAATAGCATTAAGAAATCACTATAGACCAATACAAAGGGCTGCAGTCTATAACACTGGACAACAGAAATGCCAATCAGTTTGTGCAACAACAGACACTTTAATTCACTACTGTTGAGAATGCACAAAGATTCATATACATTGGAGGTTAGCTTGCCTCTTTTAAAATTGAACAGTCTTCAAATCCAGAAAGCACTCACTTTAATATTTTCTAAAGTTGATGAAAACAAATTTACATGAAAAATAAAAAGCAACTTTTGTCATATTTTATATATTTTTATTTGAGTAAAAGGTTCTCATTATTCCCCCAACGTCTCCTCCCTCCAAGCTTCCCTCCAGATTCTGCTTACCCCTTCTCAAACTCCTGGCATTATTTTCTGTGATTATTAGTGTTTCATACATAAATAAATTTACAAGAGTTGACTTAATGTTGCTTGTACGGATATTTCTTAGGACTAATCACTTACAGTTGGTTAAACAGTTGGGGGGTTATCACTAGGAAGACTAATTCTACTCTCTCAAATGTCCTTAAATTTCTGTAGTTCTTCTTCAAGAGATAGAGCACCCATAGGTTTCTTACTTGCATGTTGACATGCCAGATGATGTTATCAGCACTAATATATTATTTAGGCAGGCATGGTGCTGAGATTTCATGGGTGTAGTTTCCCTGTCATATCTACAAGACACAATATAATATAATATATTATGTATATATTATATTATATATTATATAATTATATAATTATATATTATATATTATATATCATATATAATATATAATATATTATATATTAACGTGTGGTCCTCTGACTCTTAGATTCATTCTGCCCCTCTTATAAAATGTTCTCTGAGACTTAGCTGTATCCTATGGGGATGAGAACACCACAGCCAACTGCCCTCTGCATTTTGGCTAGTTGTGGTTTTATGCAATTGTTTCAGTCTGTTACAGGAAGAAGCTGCTTTGGTTAGGGATGAGTTAAACTTATTCTGGATATATATATATATATATATATATATATATATATATATATATATATATTAGAAAATATACTAAATTAGGAAATTGGCAGTAGTAGGTTGTGGTTGTAAACATTGCAATACACAGGACTGGGATGATATAGGTTGATTTTATTGGGGAGAAATCACTTACATGAGAAACCGATAACCCAGGATCAACACTCCGAGTGTCCAAGCTCAGCTGCCCTCTGTGACCCGACCTGAATCAAGAGAGAGAGGAAGCCTGTCCCTGACTCCAGTAGAGGTCAGCGCTGCAGGTGTGTCTGATTAATCTCTCACTACAGTAGGTTCTCCTCTATGATCCATGACATCACTAGCCCAGGTATTTGGTTAGAATTACACTAGATGGCAAATTTTCACCTGTTGGTCAGGACTTAATTCCAAGACCACCGAGATATAAATGTTACTATTGCACCTTTTAGAAGATCATGGGGGTGCTGCTCATTGGTGTGGTTCACAGGCTTCACATCTGGGTAGGACCACTGGTTGTTTTTCTCCTTATTAGCATTCAGAGTACTTTAAAGTCTTCAGGAATGAGTCTTTGAGGTCATATCCAGCTGCAATCTGCAGAGTACTGTGTCCAAAGTGCACAGTGTCTTCTGCAATAAATACTTACCCTTAACTTCTGAGAGACAACCTAGGTAAAAAGTATTATCTTTATTGTTTTGGGAATCTCTTGAACTACCCTGACCAACAATACAAAATGGGTATTTCATTCATGTTTCTTGGGCGGGGGGTTATAGCCTATGATTTCTTGGAAAGGATTATAACCCCTAACTACACACACACACACACACACACACACACACACACAGTGCTTGATATTTAAGTGCATATTTAAATATATGAATATATTTACATATTATATGTAGTTAGTAAATATAAAATAATATGATTTGAATGAATTTTGTAAATATCTTTAATGATTTTATTCCTCCTTTTAAATCTCTTTTCTGTATTGTCCTCTCTTTCCATGCCCAAATAAAGTGCCCCCTATTTTTCCCATTTCCCCCATTTCATATCATCTGCTTACTTTTTTTCCCTCTAATGTGGAATAGCTTTAGGAAATCATAGTGTTGCCTCACTGGTGAGGTCTAGGAAAATGAGAGGTCATACCCTAAGGAATTTAGGCATTTCTGAGAATGGTCACTGAGCTTGTCTTGTTCTCTCTCTCTCTCTCTCTCTCTCTCTCTCTTTCTCACACACACAAATACACACACACACACATACACACACACACACACACACACACACACACACACACACACGTAAACCCTTGTGGTATCAGGACACACACTTGTACACTCACAGCCACTTAACATGAATCCCAGCACTTCTACACATACACATTAAGAAAGAATATACTGTCATGTCACTATGATTTCTTATTTTTGCTGTGTTTTATTTTTTATTGGTTCTAAAAAGAATATAACTTGAAAGTGTTGTGTATTAAAGGTTATGAAGTTATTATTTACAATAGAAAAAGTTTGACTGCCTCCAAAGTCATCCATCAGTTACAGTGGTCTGTCCCTCAGAGACACATAGGGGATTATTTGGATAACTTTACCTGTCCTGTGAGTTTAAGAAATGAATAAAATCACCACTCTGTTAATCTAGTAAGCTTTCCCTCATTCTGTCCTGACATAGTTAGCTAGTTGCTTAACTTTTCAACTTAACAAAGCTGGAAAATTGAAACATCAATTGGGAATTGCCTCCTTCTGACTGGACTGTGAGCATGCTTGTGGGGCATTTTCTTAATCACTAGTTCATGTAAGTGGGCCCAGCACACACTGAGAATTGCCATTCTGAAAAGTTGGTCTTGGTTTGCATAAGGAAGTTGGCTAAGCAAACCAGAATGGGTTGTAAGCAGCATCAATTCATGCATCCAGTTTCCTGCCCTGAACACCTGCCTTGGCTTTCCTCAATGACAGACTTATAAGCCAAATAAACCCTTTTCTCCTCCAAGTTTGCCTTGTTCAGTGTATTATCACAGCAATGGAGAAAAATAGCACATATTCCTATACATATCTCACAAACAAGGCTTCATTTTGTGAAGTCCTTCCAGATGTGTTCCCCTGTAATTCTGTTTCAGTAGCTTTAAAGTACTCTGGTAACAGGACACCCACACCTACATTGTCAATTTTAATGAAACACATGACTCCTAGGAGCCAAGCCTTAATACTGTTGAGTCTAATAGAAGTTTATTGATTATCTTTAAGTAATGTTTCTTTTCTTAAGATAAAATAATTACATCATTTTTCCTCTTCCATTCCCCATTTAGACCTTTCTGATATATGCAATCCTACTCTCTTTCAAATGCATTTCTCCTTTTTCTAAAGAAAATATTGGTGTGTGTGTGTGTACGTGTACGTGTGCGTGTGCGTGTGCGTGTGCGTGTGTGTGTGTGTGTGTGTGTGTGTGTGTGTGTGCTACTAAATACATAAGTGCAATATTCTCAGTACATATAATGCTACTTATATTTATGAACAATCATTTGGTATTGGATAACCAATTGATGTGCTCTTCCTTGGGAAAGACTACTTCTCTCCTTTCAGAATTCCTTAGTTACCTGTAGTTCTTTCTTTAGGGTTCACAATTCTTGAGCTCCCTCCTTCCAAAATGTTAGCATGCTAGTCTCATCCTTTTTCATGTCATGTTTGTACAGGCATGTGGGTAAGATTTCATGGGTGTAGCTCCAACACCAAAATTTTGTTGATTTTCTCTTTTAATAACATATCCTTCATTTTCTTCTTTCTTTTTTTGAAAGGCAGCATGTTATATAAAATGGGTCAATATTCAAGTTACTGAAACATCTTGTATGTTAGTCATGAAGTACAGGATTAAACCTGGCCACTTCTTTCACAGAAGTTATGTTTATATTTAACTATATTTATAATGTGGGAGGCTATTATGCTGGGCACTTAACTGGTAGTTAGGTCCTTTAAGAGGACTGGGTTTTCTAAAGGAAAACTAGTGACAACTTCCACCTGAAAAGATAATTGAACAAGGATGAGAATGCAGGAAGGTAAATGACTGTGTGTGATACTTCAGAGGGTATATACACATAGGCAGCAGAAGGAACTAGCAAATGTACAGGAAGAGCATAACAAAGGGGAAAAAACAACTGATGCTTCCTCTTAGAGACCTAAGAGCTCTCTAAAATAAACCCAACAAAAATAAGAGGAATGAGGAGACAAAAAATTACTGTGATAGAATAGTTGTATGACTATACACTGAAAATAACACTTGGTCCTAACTTTGCATTACCTTTTTGGCAACAGTTTTATATGAAAAGAGATGATATAAGTTCAATAAAAACCCAGAAATATAAGGAAGCCCATTGAAATGTGACAGAAATTATTAAGATTTAGCTATGTGTGCTATTGTAGGCATCTAATCCTAAAACAGTAGAGGTGGAGCCAGGAGGATTGTGAATTGAAACCAACCTGGGTTACATACTGAGACCAAGCAAGGGCAAAGATAACCTGTCTAGAAGTTCTCACAAATGACCACAGAAGTAAAAAGTAATGTTGTCCTATGAACTAAACACAATTTAAACAAATTTGTAATTTTTATGAAATCATCAGTCTTTTAAGATCAATATCAAAGATTGATTTTATGTTTAATATTATTTAATGACTTCTACAAACAAAGACAAACATTTATGTGTTCAGCCTTTAGGGGATGCTCACTCTTCTAGAAGTTTTAGGTTTAAGGAAGCTTGAGTAAATTAACATGACACATGTTTCTAGGATTATAAAGTGAAATTAATGTGTCATGATCGACTGTCTTAACTTTTCCCCTAAGGATCCACTAACAGGGATCAAATCTCCTCTTTAAACTAGTAGTGATAGCAAAGTCTAATGAAGAACCAGACCTTCAAAATAATTGGAAGTTAATGGTATTTCCTCCTCAATTTTATTATACTTTTCTCCAACCCACCATCAGGTTACTACATGCTAAATTCCAGGTTTGCAGGTGACATTTTAGTTTGTTTGTTCATAGAAACTTCATTTACCTAGCCAACAAGACACCCATCCACATACCCTACTGTGTTGTAGTTTAGAAATAACCAGCTGGTAGCTAAAATGTCAAGCAAAGTTTTGTAATGAGAATAAGCAGCAGGATTGTGTTCTCTCCTTCACTTCTGAGCATGTATGGTGCTGCTTTCTCTCTGCTTTTGTTCACACACTTGCCACTGCAAACTCTGATTTCAGTTAAAGAGAAGGATCTTCCATAGGCTCATCTGCCTGATTTCATCAAAAGTTTCTGTTGTAATTTGAATGAGCAGCTCTTTGACAAGTTTAGTGCACTGGGTCTAGCATTGAGAAACCGGGTGACTCTTCAACAAACTTTTGCCATCCAAACTGTCATCAGAATTTTCTTCTGACTATGTATCACATCAGAGTATGCAGACATCACCAAAATAGTCCTCAGAATATTGGTAGCTTTTTAAATGATATGTCCCTTTCAGTAACATGGGAAACAAATTTAAGGAGGGCAACACTTCCATGTCACCAGCATGAGCATACATCATCCAGATGTGCACATGGCTTTCTAAGAATCTCTTCATCCTAGCTTCCAAATCACCCTCTGCATCAAATCACCCCAGTCCCAAATACTGATATTCCCCTTCCGGTCAACACCACCATGTATTGTGTTTTCATTGTATGTAAATAAATACACTTAGTATTCTAATGAAATTTAATTTTCATGTGCAGAAATTCCTTTAATTTTCTATTCTACTTTTATCCTTGTAACAACTAGCAAAACTTAAATAATTCAGGTTTATTTAATGAGTTAATGGATGCATTGAATGAATTAATTCATAATTGTGTTTTTGTGCAAAATACAATTATTAATCACAATTAAAATCTAAATTTATAATGACATTTCTCTGTGCCTTTAAAATACTAGATAACTAAAAATCTAAGCAATAGCAGAGAGGCCACCTTAAATGCCCTTCCCCAATAATGAGATTGATAACTACCTTATATGCCATCCTAGAGCCTTCATCCAGTAGGTAACAGAAGTGGAAGCAGACACCCATGGCTAAACACTAAGCTGAACTCCTAGAATCCAGTTGCAGAGAGGGAGGAATGATGAGCAAAGTGATCAAGATCAGGTTGGAGAAACCCACAGAAACAGCTGACCTGAATAAGGGGAATCTCATGGACGCCAAACTGATAGCTGGGAAACCAACATAGGACTGATCCAGACACCCTTAATGTGGATGTCAGTTACCTCCTGGTCAAGGTAATCCATGGGTCTTCTGGTAGTGGATCAGTATTTATCACTAGTACATAAATGGACTTTGGGAACCCACTCCCCACAGAGGGATACTCTCTCACCCTAGACACACAGGTGATGGTCTAGGCCCTGCTCCAAATGATATGACAGACTTTGAAGATCCCCTACAGAAGGCCTCACCCTCCCTGGGGAGCAGAAAGGGTTTTGGATAGGGGGTTGTTTGGGGGGGGCAGGGAAGGAGGGGATGGAGAGAGAACTGAGATTGACATGTAAAAGAAGCTTGTTTGTAATTTAAATAAAAATACTAGTTAAACCACTCTAAATAAAGATATCAACATATCTACTATTTATTAAAACACATTTACATTAATGTCAAGCCATTTGTGTATTCAGTTCTACATGAAATGATTCAGGATAGAAGGAAAGAGCATTGATCACCCACATGTGAATTAACTCGCCATCCCCGTTTTATCAGCTTGGTAAGGGGAATCATGTGGCCTAGTAACCATTATTTAGATAATTTGAAAAATAGAGATAGGCACTTTCTTTTGCCTTTCCTGGGAAAAAACAAACAAACAAACAAAAAAACAACAACAAAAAAAACCGACCAGCATTATCAAGTCACACTGTTGTTTTGATGATCACACTGGCTAGTGTGAAGTCACACTTTAAAGGTGCCTACTCTCCTAATGATGTATAGGTACTTCATAAGATCCTTGTGTGTTTATCTGTGTTTCTTTCATTCTGTTCACCCAAAGAGTTAGACTTTCAACTTTAACTTTCTTCGGCATATTTTGTAAGCAGCTGTACAATCAGGATTTGAATTTTAAATCTAGTGTTTTAAAATATAGTCAATATTTCTCCATTGCACACTTCTATCAGTTGTCTGTTGCATAATCAGCATGAAATCTAACAAAACGATACACCAAAGAAACACAGAGACATCTGCCTAACTGCTTTATTGAGCGTTTTAGCAATTCTTCGGAAGTTTTGCCATATCACCTGTGGTGGAACAGATGTGGCAACTGTGTGAAGCATATAGTATGGTTATAGAATACTTTCTATAAAGAAATGCCAAGTGAAGCAAATATATTTTAGCTTATGAAAAGGGCCTTGAGGCATATAAATCACATTCTCCTATTATAGAGCTATAGGCTGAAGAGAATACACCATTCAAGACAGCTCCAGCTGAGTAAGGATTTTATGAGGAAGAGTACAAATAAATTATAATTTCAAATCTTGTCATTTTTCTTAATATGAAAATGTTTCATTTTAGGCATAAAACTCAGAGTCACAGTGAATGGAATGTTTTTGTGTGTAGAGGATACTTAGTTATCTCTTTTGTTTCTGAGTGAATCTTCATTAAGATATTTTTGATGGAATTGCAGAAAGTCTATTTTACAGCATTTTTAAACAACCAGAAGTCGCAGCTCTCTGTAGTGCCTCATCTGCAGAATCTTGGGGAAAAGGGAACATGTCAGTAAGAAGGAAAACCTCAAGCTCTAGGGCAGTAGAGTCAGTCTTGTGGAATGCATGCACTCTGATCTTAAGGAGGGCTTCAGAGAGACCACTCTAGCCCCACCATAGTACTCCAGTGGGGTTAGTGTATTCAGGGTTAAGCATAATGGATCATCTGACTGTCCAGACTAGGATATAGTATGGGGATTGTTGGTGCCCTCTTTGAATCTGCTTCTAGACCTACAGGTGTTAGAACTCAGGCATCTCACAGGGGTTCTGACAAGATATGCCCTCAGCTGCAAGCCCTAATGGTACCATCTGTGCACATTCACTATGTTTCCTTTTAAAGGGGCCCTCCCCACCTTCCATCCTTGTCCTCTCTCTTTATCTTTTCTGTCTGTCTGTCTCCCCTCCCTCAACCGCTTGTCTCCTCTCTCCCACTGTTTCTGTCCCTGAAGGTTGATTTCCCCACTCCCCTTTCCTCTTTTTACCATCCTTGTTTCCCCCCCCCAAAAAAAAAACCCTGTGGTTGAATTTTGTCTCATGGTGTCTTTCTCTCTCGAGCTGCTTTTTAAATTAAAACAATAGGCATCATTTGGCTTTAAAACAAAATCTCACTTTGTAGCCCAGCCAGCATCAAACTCCATGATTCTTTTGCTTTGGCCTCTCTGATGCTGGAATGATGGTGTGTGTCAGCACAGCCAGTTTCATTTTTTGAGGTAGGTACAGAAGTTAATATTATGCAGTAGAAAACAAAAGATTTTAAAATGCAAAAAAGGAAAATAATCCATATCATTATTCTTATCTTTCAGTGTTACCAAAATATAAGTAATTTTATTTTGGAGTCAAATATCATTGTCACCCCTCAAATAAAAAAAAATCAGTTTGCTATTATTTGTTCTGTTTCTTGTTTATATTTGCTCGTTTTTAGAAACATAGTTCATTGTGCTGACAAATATGTCAATAGTGTTGCTCTTCTTTTCCTACAGAATGTAATCAAGAGACAGTAAATGAAATTAAGAACAAGTAGATACAGCAAGGCTAGTATCTGCTAAATTCTCCCAAGTGATACAGAAAGGTGAATCCTGATTTTGTAGAAGCAATGCATAGGCCTGGCCAATCCTACCATTCAATTTCAGTCACTGTTAACTGAGTTGAGAATCTTTGATTGAGGGAAAATAACTGCAATATAAAGAGAAATGAAAATCAAACAAGTATGAGACAGCAGGTTTGCTGTTCAGATAAGCGCAGGGAAAATTGTGAAAGACTTTGGGGAGAATGGGCTTTCGGGATCCCAGAGAATAGTGCTTTCTCTATAGTATGTGCATTTCGAAACTGGTGAGGCTCCGGATAGGAAGGGGTGGCAGCCACTGCCAAAGCACCCAGGCTACTAGGGATGTCTATGCAGTGGCATTAAAGACTCAAAAGGATTTAAAGTGTCTCTCCAGGTTTGCATAGAACATGAGGGAGATACAGTAAGTGCAAAAGGTCCTTGAGCTCCCTAAACTTTAGTCTGAGAACCTGACCTGTGTATTTGCTTATTTATAGTACTTCCTTTTGAACAGTATGTGTTAATACTGCAAAATTGTACATTTGAAATAAGTATAAAAGAAATATGTTCATATGTTGAATAAATCATAAGGTTTTAGACACCTAGAGTATAATATAATGGGAATTTCTATAAAAATGGTCTTTTTATGCTAGGCACCCAGCTAATCAGTGGGCTCTGAGCCGTTGGAGAATCTCTTGAGGCAGAAGTTAAAGGCTTGGCTTAGCAACACAGCCAGACAAGACCTAATCTAAACAAACAAACAAACAAACAAAACCCCCAAAACAGAAAATAAAAGCCAAAATAATGAAAGTGCCTCCTTGCCACCATCTATATTGATGTTTAGCTTTTCCAAAATGGTTGAAGTGAGAAATATATGCCAAAGGGCTAAAAAATTTGGTTCAGCAGTTAAAAGTACTTAGTACTCTTGTAGAGGATCAGTTTCCAACACCACATGTAACTGAAGCATTACCGGAGCCAATGCCCTCTTCAGGAACTTTTACTCATGCAGACACAGGCAAAGACAGAGGGGAAGGAGGAGGGAGGAGAAGAGGAAGAGGAAGAGGATGGGAAGAGTTTAATTAAGTAAATTTTAAGTGTGTGGTGTGGTGTGTGTGTGTGTGTGTGTGTGTGTGTGTGTGTGTGTGTGTGTGTGTGTGTGTGAACCTAAGCTTGTTTGTATGATGAAATAATATCATTAAAATCTAAAATTAGCTTGTATGAAAACTTGTTAATATTGCTGATGTTTTATTCTTTTTTCTCTATAGAATGAACAAAAATATTGGTAATTCAGTGCTAAAGATTCAGAATTTGGTTAGTTCAGAAGTGAGGTAAGTGTATCTGCCTTGGTTTGAAGTACTTAGAGTAATGGACTGAGCTACAGAGGGCATTTACCCTTTGGTACAGACACATACACCCATGAACTTACTACAGAAGCTAGAAGTTTATGTGGCCTGCTATTAATAGCTATTTTATTACTGTGGTAAATGTTACTTAGCAGTGAAAACAATTTAAATTATTAGAGACAGTTGTGGCATATCCTCTTTGTAGCAAATGCATAATCTCACAGATTTTACATTGTAAAGCAGGGCTGAATGTTGCTCTTTTAAATTGATTTTGGAGCATGATGGATGAACTTCCCAATGACGCCTTTTTGTCCAAACAATACTAATCCTCTTCATTTTTCCAATTTGTGTACTGAAGAAAATGCTTGTTTATTTTCTCCAAACCTTTTAATTTCCTCACTACCTGTCACATTAAGTTTTTCTCAGAAGTACGTTTCACTGTGACTGTAACAGATGTACCTGCTAAATTCATTCAATATATATTTTGATAGAAGAAAGAGTTCATTTGGATTTATGGCTCTAGAAGATAGAATCCACAATGGTGGGGATAGCATGGAAGCAGGCAACAGGCATAGCAGCTGGAGCAGAAAGCTAAAAGCTGAGAGCTCATACTGCAGCTTCCTCAGAGGACAGAGACAGCAAACTGGAAAAGGCCCAAGCCTTTAAACCCCAAAAGCCTGTATCCAGAGACATACTTCTTTCAACAAGGCCACACCTCCTAACATCACCAATGGGTAATCCAGAGTTCAAATGCCAAGAGAGCACGTGCACAATATTAAATGGAAAAAACTACAAAGTACAGCTTGAAATGACACAATAATTAAAGGGAAAAAACTACAAAATGCAGCTTGAAATGACATCAAAATAACTTTTTTCAGTCCTCACATGTGACTTCCTTGATGCTTTATCACACTGTGGCTGAATTATTGTTTAACTAATTTCAGGTCTGAACTTTTATTTTTTAAGTGCTCAAATATTCTTAAAAATGATAGGGCTTCTTAGGGATATCTTTTGAATTATATTTATCAGATCGTTAGAAAAATTAATTCATTCAAATTCAACTTTGTTATAATGGAATCCTAATAAAAACTAGGACAATTTATAATGAAGCCAGAAAAAATTTGTGCTTGCAATGATTTTTTTCTCTTGCAAGGTTAGTAATATTGATATTAAAGAGGAAAAAGAAAAAAATTTAGTCTCAATGACTCTAAAAATAAACCCCATTAGAAAACCAAATTTCTTTTACAATACTTCCTCCCTCTCTTTAGCAGGATTCCACAAGTTCAGGACTAATGTTTGTTTAGGGTCTCTGCGTCTGTTTCCACCAATTTCTCACTGAAGCCTCTATGTTGGCTACTGAAATAGGCACCAATCTGTGAGTGCAGTAGAACATTGTTAGGTGTCATTATATTGACTTTTTTCCTTCCAGTTGTGTTTGGTTCTATCCTAACTCTGGCCCATCCAGGCTCTGGCTGCTGGCACTCCAGGCAGTGTCAGGGGTGGGCTTACTCTGGGGTCATGCATCTCAGGCTGGACCAGTGATTGGTTCACCATTCCTACAATCTCTGTGCCACTCTTACTCTAGCACATTCCATAGGTCGAAGTTTATGTGACTGGGTCGATGTCCCAATCCCTCACTAGAAGTCTTGCCTGGTCATAGAAGGCCAATTCAAGCTACATATCTGAAGTGGTTAGAAGCTTTAGTTGGGCTCATCCTTGTAGATTCTTGGAATTTTCCCTTACACTAGGTTTCTAGCTGATCTCCAAACGTCTTCCCTTTCCAGTCAGTACTTTCAGTACTCCCTCCACCTCCCACCCAGTCTACCCAGGGGGGGGGGAATAACACCATAAGAAAACCCACAGAATAATGTAACTTGGGCTCAGAAGAGCTCACAGAGACTGAAGTGACAACCTCGGACTGTATGAGACTAACCTAGGCCTACTGCATATATGTGACAATTGTGTAGCTTGGTCCTCTTGTGCTACTCCTAACAGTGGTAGCAGGGGCTGTCTCTGACTCCTTTGCTGTCTTTTGCGATCCGATTCTTCATACTGTCTCTCCTTGCCCAGCCTTAATACCACGGGAAGTGCTTAGTCTTATTAAACCTTGATATGCCACGTTTATATTTTGTTGATCTCCATGTGGGAAGCCTGCCTTTTTCTGAATAGAAGTGGAGGAGGAGTAGAACAGGGGGGTGGGGTAAGGGATCGAGAGGAGAAGAGGGAAGGGAAACTGCAGTCCCTTCTGATGTAAAATAAATAAATAAATTTAAACAAAGAAAACTAAGAGGAACGGAACAGCAGAGCGATGAGAGTTGCAGTTCATATCAAGGAAACACAATTCACTAAAATGTAGGACAGGTTTCTGAGACTTCACTCCAGAGTGAATGACAGCTTTCTTTTGGTGCATTGGTGCATTGAAAAAAAAAAAAAAGAAAAGAAAAAAAAAAAACCTCATTCCAAATAAGCCAGCTGTTGTGTAAACATGATCTATTCACAGACTGGAGATGTTTCCTCAAGCTGTGGACAAAGCAGGACCAAAGCAGTCAGCATGAAATTAAGGTCAGTGTTGGATCTGAAACTGGCATATGGTAATAATTGGATAGCACATATAGGATTTCTTTTCCTATATTACAGGACAAGAAAAACAACAACAACAACAAAAGAAAAACATATGCTTTGACTTTTGTACTTATTCTTTTGCAATACTTAAAGGTTTGATGGCAGGTGTAAAATAATATGTAAATTAATTTCAGTGTAATATTTTGAAAGCTTGAGGAATGTGCAACTCATCATTCTGTAGCCATTGCACAGCAAACCCTTTGCTGAAGTGCAGTCTAACTTTGTCAATTAGAAAGTGAAAATTCTTCACATCCCGTCAATTGGTGGGCAGAAGTTTTTGTCATAAATTTGATTCATGACAATTCAGTTTCTTAGGAAAAATTCGAAAGCTCATAATTTTCTCAAATTATCCAATGTTCCACAATATTGTATTTTTTCATACAATTGATTCATACATGTCATACAAGGTGTCTTGTCTTCTTGAGTTTTATACAATATTTTTTTTTCTGTTTTGTTTTGATTTCTGTGGCGTTGGAGGCTGTCCTGGAACTAGTTCTTGTAGACCAGGCTGGTCTGGAACTCACAGAGATCTGCCTGATTCTGCCTCCCAAGTTCTGGGATTAAAGTCGTATGCCACCAGCACCTGGCTTTATACAATATTTTGATTACATTTACACAAAAATCCTATAATATTTATTTTCATTATCAGAAAATGTTTAAGATATTTTTTATGTGAAAATGTTTTTGTTTACATATACAAAAGTACAACTATCCACATTTAAAAACATTAAGCATTAAATAGGGATACAATGTCCAAATGAATGACACAATGTAAAAATTCGTCATAACCATGTCTGGAAAACATACCAATATTACATTTATTTTATATTATTTAACTCTTTTCCCTAAAAGAATTCTAATTAGTGTAAAGTTTCAGAATACTTCATCACCTTCACTTTGATTACTGTTACATTCTGCATATATACCTCTGTTATAGTCTGAATATGACATGCTAGCAGGAGGCTCACATGTTTGAGTGTTCATATTCCTGTGTAACACTGTTTTAGATGGTTCTTGAACTTTTAAGAGTTGGACCGTCACAGGAGGACGTAGGTCAGCAGTTAGGTTTCTGAGGTGTTACAGATTTGCCCAACTTCACAGTTATACTGCTTTCTGAGTTCAGCTGCAATGTGACCAGTAAACTTCCTAACAATGACTTCATCACTTCTATGCATGCTGTCATGCCTTTCCTGCCATGGCGAACTGCATCCATAGGAGCTACAATCCAATTTAATCCTTCCTGCACCAATTTGCTTTAATTCATATAATCCCATCAGTTCCTTCTCTCTTACCTTCCTCCTACTCCCACCATTGCCCCTTGCTCCTTTGCAAATCCACTACCTCTTTTAAAAAATGATTTGTTTCACATTATGTTTAGGTGTATAAATACATAAATGCAATATGCTGAATGCAGTGTTGCTTATATGTACATATTTTTAAGGCTGACCAGTGGTTTTGAATAGTTAATTAGGAGGTTCCTTACTGAGGAGAACTAATTATGATACCCTTAGCAGTCCTTAGTTACCTATAGATCTTTACTGAGTGATAGGGCCTGGTGCGATATTTTTCCTCAGCCATGCTGGCATGTCAACAGTTGTCCTTTTCTAGGTCTTGTTTAATTAGCTATATTGTCCAAATTTCATGAGTATGACTTTTCGTATCATATCTAGAAGATTTTATGTCACAGCTGACTTCCTGGTTTCTGACTTTTACAGTGTTTCTGGCCTTTTATTCTTTTCAATGTTCCCTGAGCCTTAACTGTAAGATGTTATAGATCTATATCAACTGAAGCTGAGCCTCCCACATTCACTGATTCCCTACATTTTGACTAGATGTGGATTTTTGAAATTTCTGTCAATTGCAAAAAGAAGCTTCCTTGACAAATGAGGGGAACAAACTGTACTTAATCTGTAGGTACAAGGATGAGTATTAAGAATGTACTCATGCTATATGGTTTAAGAAAGTGTTAGTAGTAGGTTTCCCTCTATGATCCATGACCTCACTAGGCATACTAGCCAGATTTATAATATCAGACATTATTGCCCTCCTGTAGTCTGCGCTACAAATCCAATTATATGGTAAAGGTATAAAATGACACTATTGTAACTTTGGATATATTGTGGTACTTGTCATTGTTCTGAGTCATAGGCATCACAGCTGAGTATGGCAATTGATTGCTTTCTTCCCATAGCAGATTGCATAGCACATTTGACACTAGGTAAGTTAGTCCTCAGGGATGAAGGTGGCTTTCAGGGCAGATCCAAATGGAATCCTCAGGGTCTTGCGTCTAAATTGCATTGTGTCCTCAGCAATAGCAGCTAACATTCAACCTCTGGAAGGCAATCAAGGACAATAGCAGTAGCCTATATTGTTTGGGGGAAGCTCTTGGACTTCCTTGTCCAACAACTTGAAAGATTATTTCTCATATGTCATATAGAGACTTTGTTTAGATAATCTTTGACTCTTGGAGGAACTGTAAGATTGATGTCTCTTTATTCAAGAAGACACCAAGGCAAAACACAGGCCAGAGCTAGGTTATAGAACCCAGCAAGCACGGCCAGAACAAAAGGGGCCAGGGTCCCCACGTGCAGCCCCTTAAGAAGCTCCCTTACGTCACCCCGGCTTTCCTTCACCACGCCCTTATGGGCGAGTCCCGGGTCCACCTGGTACCTGTCCCAGGACTATTGGGCGGGGCTAGGGTGTCTCCCTACAATTCCCCTTTTAGTCTAAAAGAGGATTAAAACTTAATAGTGTAAAATATCCAAAACTAACAATCATAAGGGTGAAATACAAGAAGATACAATAATCTGCTATGGTACATCCTATGTCTATTCTAGCTAAGTCTTAAAGTCATGTGGAAAAAGTGTCTAACTTGAACACCTTCTTCCAATCCCAACTCTAAACAATAAGAAGGTCATTCTTAACTAGACTTACACTACCCTAATACACAATAATGGGGAACGGGGGCGTAGCATCTTCTAGGTTACTTCCTGCTGAAATGGGACGATGATAGTCATGTGGGGGCCCTGTGGAAAAAAAATGCCAGTACAGGGAAAGTCTCTAATGAGTTATGTCTAGTCCATGTTAGATGAGATTTGTTTGATTGAAGATCTATGTTGAAATCCTCAACTTGATTGAAGTCGTTACTCGAGGTTCTGGTTGGAGTGTCAGTCGAAACGGAGTGAGTTGAATCCAGTGCAGTCGGGGAGGTGTAGTCCAATTCCTTTTCCGGAGCATGCAGGGATTGCTGTCAGGCTGGGTCTTGTTGGCTGTATGGGACTCAAACATAAGTGTCATCAGAGAAATGTTCGCTTGTTCATGTATGTGTACCGGGAAAGGTACCTTGACGAACCTTGATGAACAACGATTATGAGAGGGTGTGAAAGAAAAAGCCAAGAAAAAACAAAGATAGTCCTCTTATTCTTCATTTATTCTGTATTATAGCAATTGGCTTCTTGATATAACACAGAAACTTTTAAATGTTGTTAAATAACATGCTTGGATTTTAGAGTAGGAAAGCCAAATCCAACTCTAAATCCAGTCTCGATTTAGTTGAATAGGGACTAGGAAATGAATAGACATAGAGTTATTCGAGAGACAGCTGTAAATTTTACCGTATGGCACGTTCCTTTTGTTCGATGGTTATAGCTACGTTCTTTCCTTAAGTATCCATACATGTAGTGTCCTTTGACTTCTAGAGGGGGGTTCCTCAGAAAATACCTGTCAGTCATCCTTGTCGAGGGGGTTGTCTCCCTCAACTCGAATCTTGATCAATTTTGATGGTATCCAAAGATTTTCTTCTCCTGTGGAGACAAATGCAAAACCCCTACCCCAACGTAATACATGTCCAGGTTTCCATACCGAGGTCAGCACATCTTTGTAATACACTGGTTGGTTCAGTTCAGCAGTTTTTTCCATAGTCCAGTGTCTTTCCGCAGCTGTCTGCCCACTGTCATTGGCATTAAGAAAGTTTAACGTTAATAAAGCATTATGTAATCTATGTTTGGGGGGTTTTGACTTACCAGCTTGCCTATGGAGCATCTCCTTAAGTGTCCTGTTAGACCTTTCGACGACTGCTTGTCCTGTAGGGTTGTGTGGTATACCTGTGACATGCTTAATGTTATAATATTTGAAGAACTGTTCCATTTTTGTGGAGACATATGCTGGAGCATTGTCAGTTTTTATCTGCGCCGGTATGCCCATAACTGCCATCACCTCCAGTAGGTGTGTAATAACGGAATCAGCTTTTTCAGAGTTGAGAGCAGTAGCCCATTGGAAACCTGAGAATGTGTCAATGGTATGATGCACATATTTCAAATTTCCAAATTCTGTAAAGTGAAAGACATCCATTTGCCAGATCTCATTCCTCCGAAGGCCTTTAGGATTACATCCTGCTGGCAGTGGAGTTTGGTTATAAAAGGAACAAGTAGGACAGTTTCTCACTATCTCCTTGGCTTGTTGCCAAGTGATGGAGAAGCCCTTCTTTAAACCCTTGCTATTTACATGATGCTTTTTATGAAATTCTGAGGCTTCTAGCACAGTGCCAATCAATAAACGATCGATCTCATCATTGCCTTGTGCCAGTGGGCCTGGCAGACCCGTATGGGATCTGATATGCGTAATGTACAGTGGGTTACTTCTGTTTCTGATTGTTTCCTGTAACTGCAAGAACAATGAGGTTAGTTCAGTATTATCAGGGACGAATTCTGCAGTCTCTATGTGCAAGACGACTCTCTCTGCATATTGGGAATCAGTAACTATATTAAGAGGTTCCGTATAATCCATAAGCACCATAAGAATTGCATATAATTCTGCTTTCTGTACAGATGTATATGGACTTTGAACTACTTTACTTACCTCACCTGCTTTATAACCAGCCTTACCTGTTTTGTTAGCATCAGTGTAGAAGGTAAGAACTCCAGAAATGGGAGTTTGTCTTACAATGCGTGGAAGAATCCAAACTGTCTTTTTTATGAATTTAATTCTGTCGGTTTTGGGATAGTTGTTACTAATTGTTCCCAAAAAGTCGGTGAGAGCTATTTGCCAATATTCATTATCCTTCCATAAGGAGGAAATCTCATCATTAGTTAAGGGTACTATAATCTCTGCTGGGTCTTTCCCAGTCAACTGATGAAGTCTTAATTTGCCCTTAGCTCAGTCGGTAGAGCATGAGACTCTTAATCTCAGGGTCGTGGGTTCGAGCCCCACGTTGGGCGCCACGTGTAAGATTAATGTCTCTTTATTCAAGAAGACACCAAGGCAAAACACAGGCCAGAGCTAGGTTATAGAACCCAGCAAGCGCGGCCAGAACAAAAGGGGCCAGGGTCCCCACGTGCAGCCCCTTAAGAAGCTCCCTTACGTCACCCCGGCTTTCCTTCACCACGCCCTTATGGGCGAGTCCCGGGTCCACCTGGTACCTGTCCCAGGACTATTGGGCGGGGCTAGGGTGTCTCCCTACAAGGAACCATCACACTCAAGTGATGTAACTTCATTTAACATGTATACATACAAGTATATGTAATATATTTAATTTTTCATAAATACGAAATAGTATGATTCCCTATGTATTCAAAGCACCAAAACAGGAATTAGTGTAACTTCCTTGCTCAAAAGTATTTCCACATTCTTAGTTCTATAACAGATATTGTTTTATAAGCACAATCTCATATTTTCTCTTTATGTTTTGCTCTTTGCAACATATAAATTTCAAATCCATGTATATGGAATATATGTAATCTGGGACTATAACATTGACAAAAGCGAATCAAGTTACCTTCTTGATTCACCATTTTTTTTACAGTCACAAGAACAATAACTAAAAGTATAGCGAGGGGAGAAAGGGTCCTGTGTTTTGGGACTACCTAGCATATACAATGCACCTATTTATGAGACCTGGGATGATTCAGGTCTTGTGACAGTTATAGTTAGAACCTATGGAGGTGGTTTAGATCATTGGTGTACTGGAATAAATGTTTTCTCAGCCTGAAGGTAAAGACATCTCAAAAGGAATGGAAGAAGAGTAAAGGCCTTGAACAAGCACACAGCACATTGGGAAATATACACAAACAATTCACTATGTTGTATGATTAAAATATGTGTACAAAAGAGATATTAAGGGGGTACTACACAAAGCATTCAGTTCACTGGACTTTGACATTGTCTTGGAGGTACTCAGTGACAGTGGTATAGTCAGGAATGGAAAGGGTCATGGTAACATATAATGAAGGGGGTTATGAGGACTTTATGCCAAAACAGTATGCTCACAGAAGGTGATAAAAATTCAAGGAATATGACTAGACACAAAGAAATGTAGTGGGTTCTCAACCAATGAAAGCAGAAATTAATGATTATGATAATAATATTATTAAATTAAACAACTCAAAATTCTCAAAAGTAGTAGATAAGTGCAACAGGACACGATAACTAATATGTCAGGATAGAAAAGGTACAGAAATCCAGAACTCTATTTATATTCTGCCATAGAAATTTTTTATCATTTGCTAGAAGTTGAGCAAAGTAGAAAAGGTTAAAGAAAACAATTTTTAAAGTGTTTGATTTTTACTTTGAAGCCAGGTGCCAGTAGGACAACACAATAGAAATGTCCCTAGGCAGCCTGGAGATAATGAGGATGACTTAGAGCAGAGATGTCTCTTTTGAAGTAAATGATGCATGGATTGTAAGAAACACCATAGGAGAAGAGAACAGGATAAAAGGAAACATAAAAGCAAGCATGTAGGAAAGATGAGAAGTTGAAATTGGAGATGTAGGAGGGAAAGAGTTTATTTCTGAAATTTAATATCATATATGATTACTTTTGTTTGAAATTGGTACCTTTATTTTATATAAAAAGTGTTAGTCTCTCCATTAATGTCTCATGAAAATGACTAAATTAATTTTGGAATTTGAATTACAATGTAGCTCAGTTTACTTTCTTAAGCTTGTCTCAAAATGTAAGCAACAAATTGAAACAACTGCTATTTAATGTTGATCACACTGTTAATGTGGAGATTTAAAATTGGTCAAAGTGCAGCGAATAAATGATGATGGACAACTCAGCCCTAAATAAAACACACTTCCTCATAAGGTTTATAGAATATCGTAGAAGAAGGTGTGGAAAGACTGTCGTGACTGGTGGTGTCAATTTACCACACACTAGAGTTATTTTGGAAGAGGGAACCTCAACATAAAATCTTCCCCCACCAAATGGGGCTGTCTGCAAGCCTAGTGGCCGTTTTCTTCATTAGTGATTTATGTGGGATAGCAGGCCATTTTGAATGGTGACAGCCCTGGGCGTGTGGTCCTGAGTTCTATAAGAAAGCAGAGTGAGTAAGCCATGAGGATCAAGCTAGTAAGAAACATCCATCAAGAGATTTTTCTTCAGTTCCTGTCTCCAAGTTTCTGCATTGAGTACCCTGACTTCCCTCAATTATGAAGGAAGCCTAAGAGTTGTAACATGAAATAAATCCTTTTCTCCCCAAGTTGCTTTTGGTCAGGCATATACCATGGAAATAGAAACCTTAGCTAGACAGATTAGGGAGGACTACATGGAAATAGTGTCTTCTGGATCTGTCATGACCTTGTAGCATCACAGTTCTTACACATGACCTTTACAAGATCAAAACTCCAGCATGGGTGATGGAGGAACTTCACCTTCCTTCCCATCTCTGAAGCTATTGACAATTTTTGGATGCTGGGGGAAAGATACCTTAGTGATATGGCCACTTTCAGGGTATCCTTGTCTCAGTGGATGGCCCTATCTTCATGTACAACCAAGAAATAGTAATTTAACACAATAAACAACCAAATCTAAAGTAAAAAAAAAAAAAGAAAATTCAAAAAGAGTAGGAACATGAAGTTACCTGGGAAATGGGGGCTCAATGAAAAATTAGAAGGGATGAGTGGAAAGGGAATATAATCAAAATACATGTAAGAAAAATTTAAAATTTTAGCTATATTTCTAAAGAACATTTTAAAGAAGATCATTTATTCCTTTCTATATATGTTCAGGTTAACAGTTATAAGAGGCCATTGACCATATGGAGAGCAATTCCGTCTGTCATTCTACTATTTAGTAGTTTTTCAACCCATCTCAATTAAAGCATCAATTTCCTTTCCTTAAATTCAACTAAGGAAGTTAAACTTGACTACATTGTCCTAACTTACAGTCTCATATCTATTATCCAATGAACATGTGACTCTATAAAGCACTACTAAGAAATGGGATTATATTTCAAAGCATCCTATATATCTACATTGTATTTGATATCTGCTATATATAGCACAGACTTCATTGTTTAAGTAAAAGAACCCTTTCTGTCTCACTTTTCAAGGAATATCAAAACACAGTGTTGTCTAACCAGGATGACTTCCAAAAACTCTAGGGAAAAAATCTCCTTCTTCACCTCTGTCTGCTTATTGCAGTTTGGCATTCCAGTCCTTGCCTCTGCCTCCCAGGTAATCATATTCTATCCTATACATTCATATTCTTTTTATGTACAAATCTTTGCCTTTGTAATTACAAGTCATCTAGATAATGAAGAGTCACCTCATTTGTATACCATTAATTATAAGTTGAGAGGCTTTTTGTTTTGCAAAATAAGGATATAGGCATACATTACTTCCTAAGATATGGGCACATCTATCTAGGGGCTACCATTAAACCCACTAACACACTGTAGGTGAAATTCTTAAGTCTACAAAATATACTTGCTTTTTCAAAAATTGGCACCATTGAGAAACAAAGAAAACTTTGTGTGGATTTCAGACATTTTCAGTTATCAAAAGAGCATAAATGAAAAGACAAAATAACTATTTCTTTTATATTTTGATATTATGATAGAAGTATATAATTTTCTCTTCCCTTTCTTCCTTTCACACTCTCTGATATTCCCCTCTTTCTCTTTTTAAAATTCATGGCCTCCTTTTTATCAAATATATACACATATATATTTACACACACACACACACACACACACACACACACACACACACACACACACACATACATATCCCAAATGCAACCTACTAAGACAGTACAATGTTACTTATGTATATGTTTTCAGGGCTGACCATTTGGTATCAGATAAAAATTCTCATGCTTTTCCCTGGGGAATACTATTTCTCCCACTTTCAGAATTTCATAGTTGCCTATAGTTCTTTGTGTAGTGTTGAGCCCTCATGAGCTTTCTTACATCCGTGTAAGCATGTCTATTGATGCTGTCCTTGTTCAGTTCATGTTTGGGGAGATGTGATGGTGAGAAATTATGTACACATCTTCTGACATGACTAAGAATCACAGTCCCGTAGCAAACTCTCTGATCCTCTAGTTCTTACAAATTTCCCACTTCCTCTGAGATTGATAATCCCTGAGGCCTAGGTGCAAGTGTTGTGTTGTAGATTTATCAGTTGGGATGGGGATGCACAACTCAGCATTTTGGTCATTTGGGGTTTTCTGTAATGACCTCATTCTGTATCAATGTGAACTTTTCTCGATGAAGGGTCAGGATTGTACTTACTGTGGGTATAAAGACAAATATTTAGAGTATTGGTAGGAGTTCTTCTGGCTTATTAGAGTAGTGCTTGTACATTCTTCTCCAAGACCCATCTACTTCACTAAGGCTGGGTATTTGGTTGTTTCCATTACCCAACATAATTTTCTCCATGTTGCAGAGTTCTTATGTCAAATTACACAGCTTTGAGTTGCTGGTAAGGTATGTGTGCCACTACTGAACCCACTAGTTATTGTTGCAGTTCATATATTTCATAGCCAGAGATGACTGTCACTAGCTTCTCTGTTTTGGAAGCTTACATGATACATTTTGTTACCATGGAAGTGAATCAATGGGGAGGAAGCTTTCAGTTCAATTCCAGCTCAGGGAACTCTGAGCCTGTCTGAAGTACATGGTGTCTTCAGCAACAAGGACTTGCCTTCTACTTCTGGTGGATGGGAAATCAAGTGCAAGAGCAATAACCTATATGCTTTAGGAGTCTCTTGGAAAGCTCAACCAACAGTTCAAAAGAAGGCATCTCATGCTTGGTGTTAGGACATTTGGTTAGATAGTCTTTTGCTCTTGAATGGAGCATTGTTAAGCCACATGGAAAATTATATTTAAACTGTTACTACATTTATATGCTGACTTTATAAATGTATGTATGTATGTATGTATGCATGTATGTATGTATACAGAAAGTTAATAGTATAATTCCTTCTGACTGTTAAAATTCTAATGAAAGTTTTAGTAAGTGCTTGACACTAAGCCAGATAACTTGGGTTCAATATCCAGCATGCATGTGGTGGGAGGAGAGAACTGATTCTCTCATGTGGTCTTCTGACTTCAATACACTTGCTATCCAGCTATGTTGACACTTCCTAAATACATAAATCAATAATTTTACAAAAAGAATTTGAATGAATCCTAAGATGGAAAAGAACAGCTTCCCCATAAATTATTGGAATGAATTTAGGTTTTGTAGCATAGCTATTTCATAAGATGGACAGCAAGAACACTGGTCTTCAGTTTCTATTCGTTATAGGCCTTGTAAGTCTATCTAATAAATTTCATACCATTGTATTACAATGTTACAGGCATTGTAAGTCTACCTGATTGATTTCAATATATTTATAGCAATCAATTTATTGCTTTCCCAGTTAAATATTTTATGACACATTTTTGGGGATATTTGAAAGCTTTTGATCAATTCTCAAAATTCTTGATAAGTTGATTTTGAAAATGATTCCCTTTATGTTCATTTTTTAAATCAAAGAATGGAAATTTGAAGTTTAGCTCACAGCCATTCCAGAAACAATTCCAGTTTTATCTTAATGTTATTTTGTTATGGAAGCAATCATAATAAACATGTGATCATTTCAACTGAAAATCAGTGTTTCTCTGAAGGACTTCACTGAGTTGAGAACCCAGGAGGACTCAACTGTGGTAATAAACTTAAGCACTGTGGTTAGTGTGTATGTGATTTATCAGCTAGCTAGGAATGCTGCCTTCTGATCACAAACCTCATGCAGTGCTCTCATTGACTTTATCTCATTATCAGAATTTCAGTGAACAGGACGGAAATGTTTTCATACTTCATTTATAAAGCAATGCTTATTTTATATTCAATAAGTAGAAAATCCTTGAATACTGAAAGGAATCAATTCAGGTAAAGACACATTGGCAAAAATTACAGGCAGAGTAAACAATATGAGAAAAAAATCAATTCTCAGAAAAACATCTTTCTTTGAGTATGGATGTGCCAAGGGCTGAAAATAACTTTAGAGCAACAAGGAAACATCTAGTGGCAGAACGCATGTTAAGACAAAGAAAAAGGCAGAAAACAAAAAGCCTGGGAGGCTCCAATACTCCTGTTCTTCAGTCTCTTCTTCAATTAATATTCCTAATGTATCCCTCAGTTTTTTTAGATAGGTACAAACAAGAAAAAATAAATTGAGTTTATACTAATCTGACTGTTGATGCAAATCAGATACTAGGTCTGCATGTCCAGATGTTGCTGTGTGCTCTGCAGGAGACATCAGCAAGTGAGAAAGTAGGTTCATTTGCATAGTAGCACTTAGAAACCACACTCCTTTCTTTCTCTAACATTTTGCCATAACAAAAGCCTATAAGTAAAGGTTTCTAAAATTTATTTAGCTAGTATTTTAGTTCAGTAGCATTTACTTTAGAAAAATCTGGTTTGGCCATTAAATATCAGAACATTTCTACTCTTCTCTAAGTTTAAAATGGTTTAATATTTTATGAATTTGAATATTAAAATATCAAGAAATTTCTGGGAAATTGTTTATATATTTGCATATTTATAAAATGTAAATTTATTAAAGCAAAAATATAGGAAACTGTATTGTTCAAACTAAGATCATTGAATTCTTGTGAACAGATATTATTTGCAATGGTGTTATGATTTTCAAATTGAAAAGGCATCAGAGTGGGAATTTTATAAAAAGTATACAAAGCATAATACTCATAGTAGACCCACACCATGTGTTAATTCACATACTGTTCTGTGAAGTGTAGAGAGCAACAGTGTGAATTGTTAACTTGCTTCTCTGGTATCTGAAAATTTCAAGGAAAATTGAACAATTGGGCAAGTATTATTTTTTTCTTTTCTTATATTAAATTTTGTAGGTAGATGTAATAAGTTTTGCCACTCAAAATTATCTAGTCAAACAATATGAATTATTTTAGCACCTCACTTCTCATCAGCTAAAGGAAATCAATTAAAAATGCTTAAAAATTCAAATGGATCCCCTAAAAATTCCCCTGTGCCAGACCTCTCTCCAAACCTGCACTATCTCCCTCTATCAAGGCATCCAGATCAAAGCAGAAACAGGCACCTACAGCTAAACACTGAGCCAAGCTCCTGGAACCCAGTTGTGGAGAGGGAGGAGGGGTGAGCAAAGAAGCCAAGACCGTGCTGGAAAAACACAGAAACAGTTGACCTGACCCAGTGAGAACACAGAGACCTCTAGTCATAAAGCTGGGGAACCAGAATTGGAATGAACCAAGGCCTCTGAATGTGGGTACCAGCTAGGAGGCCTGGGCAGTCTCTGGGACCTCTAACAGTGGAGTCAGTGTTTATCCCTAGAGCACAAATGAACTTTGGGAGCCCATTCCCTATGGAGGGATACTATTGCAGTCCAGATACAGGAAGGAGGGACTGGGCCCTCCCCCAAATGATGTGATGGACTTTGATGGTCCCCCCTTGGAGGGCCTCACATCCCTCAGGAGGGAGTGAGGGGTGGGTTGGGGGGTTGGTGTGGATCATGGGAGGATTGGAGGGCAAGGAAATGGGTGGATGAATATATAGATAAGAGTGACAAAAAGAATTTAGTAAAAATATTTTTAAAAATTCAAATGGAAAACCTGGAACCTATAAAACTACCAAGAAAAAAGAAAAAAAATACTTTAGGATATTAGAATTGGCAGGGATTGTTTTTGTTATTACTGTTGCTGTTGCTTATATTTTATTTATTTGTTTATTGTATCAGACATTACATCCAGACCACAGATTCGTCTTCTTCCATTATTTCCAGTCTTCCCCCAGCACTACATAGAAATACCCTGTGTTGAAAAACAAACAAAAAACCAAACAAACAAACAACAAAAAGTAAAAATATCACATCATCAAAGAATGTCACTATGGATGTAGTCCAAATAATTGAAATAAGTATGCCTAAGAAGCCAATGAACCTCTTTGCTCCAGGAAACACTACTCACAAGAGCCAAGCAAAAGAAACACTTGAATGTATAGCATACAAATTAGGTTCAGTCACAGAAAGAAGGGAAATCTGCTATTTTGACAATATGGATATAATTAATAGTCATCACTTTAAGAAAAACAAGCCAGACACAATTAGGCAAATGCCATATGATCTAACTCATATGGGGAATTTTTAAAAATATTGATGTTGTTGGTCGATGATGGTGTATGATTTAATCCTGGCAGTCTGGAAGGCAGAGGTGGGTAGATCTCTGGTAAGTTCAAGGCCAGTCTGGTCTACAGAGTAAGTTCCAGGGCAAACAGAAGTACAAAGAGGAATGCGATAATGAGAAGTGTCCCCGCAAAATGTTGATGTTGGGGCTGTAGAGATGCTAAAGCCATTAAGAGCAAATGATGCTCAGCTAAAAGATCTAACTGCTTACAACTGTCTAACTATGGTACCAGGTGACCTATGCAATTTTCTGGCTTCTATGTGTATCTGTATACATGTCGCACATATATATACTTGCAGATAATCACACTTGCATATTAAAATGAAAATTAAAAATAAAGTTGATGCTCTAGAAGTTACGAATATAATAGTGCTTAAAATACATATGAGAGTGGGCACTAAGTTGGAGTTGCACGAGGAGTCAACTTTTGAGAACAAAATTACTTTTTATCTTTGTATAATCCATGGGAAAATCCTCAGCACAGGATAGTGAAAAATAAAACAGTGTACACATATGTGGGAAAGAATGTGTCAAATGAAACATAATTTAACTATTGATGCTAATATTTTCATTAATAATATCATTAACTATCAATGTCCTATGCTAGGAGATTATTTATCCACACACTCAATAAATATACATTGATCATTGAAAGGTGAACTTTCATATTTGATTTCTCTTGTAGAGTATTTACTTTGATTAACAAATCAATATGAATTTGGAAGCTTTGATTATTAAAGTCCATGCTCATAAAGTATTTTAGATTTTTGGGAAAATTATAGCATATTGAGATGATTATAGCATATCAATTTCTAAGTAATTTTTTCACTTTGACATGTAAGAATGCATAAGAAAATGGTCAAGTCAGTTATTAATGTGACAATTAAACCAACTATTGATAGGATAGTTAAATTAGTTGAACTAAAAAAAGACCTATAGAAAATTCATTTTCTTGTATGGTCATACAACCAAGTGAGTATTTCTTTCATCATATTCTAGTTACCTTTTACTATGGGTAACATAAAACACCACAGTTTATAAGCATCTGAAGTAAAGATCAGTTATTTTGCCTTCATGATAACTATAAACAAGTCAACAATTTACTTTACTCTATAAAGCATGGATGTCAAAGCTAGATCTTTAAGCTTCAGATTGTATGATTGTTAGTTCACATTTCTAAGCAGATATTACAAGATGTTTTAGCCATTTTAGGATAGCAAATGGCCATTGATTGAAAATCTAATTTCCTAGTCACTTGAGGTTAATTACCCAAAAGCGTTGCAAAGACTAAATTTTGCTACATTAAGCATCATTGCTGATCTAAACACACCACTAAGCATATTCCTTATATTCTTTTCTTTCAAAGAACCAACTTCTTTGTTCACTGAATATTTATGCTGAATGTAGGTGGGTTTTGAATAGTTATACTTCTACCAGAGTGGTCAGACATACTGACAACTCTTTTTATATACTATGCCATCTTGCCAGCCTTGGTTTGATTTTTTTCCATTTTTTGCAGAGAAGGACGAGTGATGAGCAAAGGGGTCCAGACCAGGCTGGTGAAACCCACAGAAAAAGCTGACCTGAGCAATGAGAACTCTTGGTCCCTAGACTGATACCTGGGAAACCAGCACAGGACTGATCTAGACCCCAGGAATGTGGGTGTCAGTGAGGAGACCTTGGAAATCTATGGGGCCTCCTTAGTATATCAATACTTGTTTTGAATTTTTTAAACAGAATATGAAACTATAGCAAATACCCATATATTGTACCCATAGCAAATACTGAAATATTTAGTTGAATAAATGTAGGACTCAGTCTGCCTCATATCCATTGAGCATATGATGTTATGGCTGTTATCTTGAAGTTTTTGTGTGATTCCTAACAATGGGAAATGGTGTGTCTCTTATTCGTTTGCCTGTTCTTTAGACTCTTTTCATCCTATTGAGTTGCCTTGTTCAAACTAGACGTGAAGACTTTTGCCATGTCCTATTGTATCCTGTTTAGTCATGTTTGGTTATTAACACTTGGAGGCCTGATTTCTGAAGGGTGAGAGTATCTGGGAAAAGAACAATTTGAGGGAAGTGGCAACTATGGTCACTATGAAAGAATAATCTATTTTCAATAAAATATAGATTTTTTTAAAGGGGGAAGACCTGAGGGGAAAAGAAGACATGCTAATTGAATACTCTATATTATTTCTAGAATCTTAAATTGAGAATAATATATTGATACATGAAATATCACATGAAGATTACATAAGTGGGATGGGAAATACAGCTTACAAGGAAAAAGACACAGGCAAGACTGGGAGCAGAAACACACAAGAAATTGAAAATATAGGTATATTATTCACTTATATTCTCATGATATCCTATGACATTTGTGATGGAGAAAATTATAACTTCTTGAGCATCTTTGCCTATCATACTTGCAAAATAAAGTTCCCAGAAAAAAGACTTTGTTAATTTTAAGAATGATCAGCATTTTGTAATTGTGAACAGCCAGAATACTGCAGATCCAAAATCAAACTGATTTTTTAATCATCTTTACTCTGATGAAAGACATTTATTGATGAAATCATTGTTACTGTCATGAAAACTTCTGGATGGTGCTAACTTAACAGACCACTAGCTTTCACTAACCCAGTTACTACTAATGTTATCAGATCATTATCTGAAACCTGACAGATTGCCCTGTAATCCATCCAACTGTACTCCATCCAACTGACATTTCCAATGAGATATTTGCAAAGTGTTATTTTTTCTTTAATTACTACTCATATTCACATATCCATCCCCTGCATTCCCTTGCCCTCCCATCCTCCCATGTTCCCCACCAACCCCCAACTCATCCCCCAACTGCTCCCCAGAGATAGTGAGGCCCTCCATGGGGGACCTTCAAAGTCTGTCATATCATTTGTGGGAGGGGCTAGGCCCTCCTTGCTGTATCTGGGCTGCAATAGTATCCCTCCATAGAGAATAGGCTCCCAAGGATTTACAACTTTTCTTTGTTCTATAAATAGTTAAACTCTTCATGAAACTATTACTGCCTTAGATAGAAACATGAACTCATGTTCCCTTGCCATGGTCACTCATATTTGGCAGTTGTACTATGAACTAGCATGTTCCTCGGAGTTTGAAGAAAATAAATTGAACCACAGGGGCCAAACCACAATTACTATTGTTATTTCATTATGATTAGCACAATATATTCACATTTTAGAACTTACATTTTGACCCTTATGTTTATATAACTTGCACTACAGTATTTACTTTTACTTAGAAAGTTACTATGAAATGTTTCACTTAGGTGTGTAAGAAACATTTGAAAGTGGTTTAGATAGCAAGACAAGTTAAAATGTGACTACAGGGTTACCTGCTGAATAGTAACTAAATTTTCCAGTAAAGCAGGTCCAAAGCAGTATCTAGGAAATATATAGAAATTTAGATGAGGGCATCATGAATTAATTGTAGGATACAAGAGGACAGAATAGATGTGTAGAAAGATTGGGCTTCATAGTGCTTTCTGCTTCCTGGTAGGCTTATCATTAAATGGAACATGATATCTCAGAACAATTTGGTAGTAATGCAATAAGGGTTCACAGATGCCCAGAAGAAGTCACACAGAGATTGATATTATTTTAGACAATAAAATGACAATAATGTTTGGCATATTTTGTAGTTATATCTGAAGTAAAGAAATAAAATAAGAAATTGAAATAGCCTGTCATGGATGACTCTGATTTTCAGAAAAATAAGCTTGAACTTCTATGTATTAAATTATGAGAATGAATCATTTCTCATAGGAAATGGATGATCCTGAATTTTTTTGAGTTATTGTACTGAATACATTATATTAGAGAATTGTTTGATATAATCTTTTCTAACAAAACCTTCATTTTTCAGTTTATTGTCAGACTTATAAAGTAATAATATACATTAGCAAAATATTCAAAGAAGACATTCATTAGGAACAGAAGAGAATTTATATCTGAAGGAACCCTTTCAATGACTTACATTTCACCATCCATCTTCAAATGTTCAGTATTATCCATTTCCTTGCCTTTCACAATTGTTCCACCTCAGAGACACAATCTTGGAAAATTACCATTTTGAGTACTTCTTCATAATCTGTTACTTTATTAAATGTTAATGTAATTGCCAAAGGAAATGAACTAAAACAAATTGTTCACAGAAAGGAAGACATGTTTAAGATTTGTGGATACATTTCATTGAACTTTAAAGAAAGATAAAAACATACACCTTGCTACCTTGCCACTGGGTTAGAAAGTATGCATACTTATCTCCCATTGCCGAAGCCCCTGATAAGCACTGATAGTCCTCTTTTAAAGCAGCATAATTGGAGAAGGAAGGAAAAACATGAAGAAGTTGTATAAATCACCACCTGAGTAGGCAGGAGTGATCATCTTCTTTAGACCAGTCTCTTTTTTACACGTATTGACACAAAAACTGAGCAAGAAGACTATGGAACATAATTCTCCCATGATAGGTAATTTATTATTTTGGTTTACATTTCAACAAATATTATTTTAGCTTACTAAATATAACAATGTAAATGAAATCCTTTGAATCACAAAGGGGTGACATGTCCAAATTTTAATCAAGTGTCTGAATTTAAGATAGCATACAATTCGTATAGATTAATTTGGTAGCTTTCACTCAATGGGTCCAAAAACATCAAATTGAGAAGATGCTCTGCCCAGCAGTCATATCACATGCCTTTAATCCCAGAACTTGGGAGGTAGAGGCAGGTAGATATCTGTTAGTTTGAGGCAAGCCTAGTATACAAGAGCTAGTTCCAGGACAGTCATCAAAGCTACATAGAGAAACTCTGTCTTAAAAAAACAAAACAAAACAAAAAAGATACTCCCTAAAACTTTAGTGAAAGTGAAGGAATAGGTATTTTCTTTCTTGCTTTCAGTCCTCATAGGTATCTCGTGAAAACTCCACCCTGCAAAGTAATATCAGCTGTGTTTCCTTGCATAAAAGCCAATTATCAATCAGGTTGAAAGCTTCTTTTCTCCACTTAGTAGTTTCATAAATGTATTTTGTATTATGGAAATTAGTAAATTTGTCAAGTGCTATTAGTTAATATGATCAGTTTTCACTCTTAATTACATTTAAAGGGCATATTTCATTTATCTCGGTTTAGGTTAGTGGTCAACTCTGAATAACACAGTTTCCTGAAATACTTGGAGCCAATGATTGTACTTTTTTATTCAAGGAGCTACCCATACCTGTTGGAACATGTCTTCATTTTTTCCTTTTTTAAAAATTTAAATTAGAAACCGGATTGTTTTACATGTCATTTCCAATTCACTTTCCCTCCTCTCTTCCCCTGCCCCACAACGACCCCCTATCCTATCCTGTTTCTGCTTACAGAGAGGATGAGGCTTTTCATAGGGGATCTTCAAAGTCTCTCATATCATTTGGAGCAGGCCCTAGACCCATCCCCTTGTGTCTAGCCTGAGAGAGTATCCCTCTATGTGGAGTGGGCTCCTAAAGTCCATTTATGTACTAGAGATAAATATTGATCCACTACTAGAGGCCCCATGGATTTCCCAGACCTCCAAACTGACATCCATATTCAGGGGGTCTAGAAAGTCCTATGCTGTTTTTCCTAGCTATCAGTCTGGGGTCCATGAGCTCCCCCTTTTTCCTGTCAGCTGTTTCTGTGGGTCTTTCCATCCTGGTCTTGGCCATTGTGCTAATCACTCCTTTCTCTCTGCAAGTGTATTCCAGGAGTTCAGCTCAGGGTTTAGTGTGGGTATCTGCTTCTGCTTCCATTAGCTACTGGATTAAAGCCCTGGGATGACTTATAAGCTTGTCATCATCTCATTATCTGTTGGGAGCCAAAGATCTCAGGGGTTGGCATGAGATCCTAGGCCATGCTTCCCCGGACACTAGTTAATCTTTACATAGCAGCTCCTTAGAACCTCAGCTGAAGAAAAGAAACAACTTGACCCAGTCCTCCACCCACAGGCTCAGTAACCTAGACAACCCTTCCTGGACCTCTTACTCATGAACTCTTTACCCTGCCAAACATCCTCTTTGTGCTTTCCTAATATCCTGCCTACACCAACACCTGGTGCTCAAACAACCCATTCTACCACTCCCCATATCCTGCTCTACTGACTATATAAGCTAGTCTGAAAAAAATAAAGTTTGCCACTTGATCAGAATCCGGTCTTGTGGTCATTCTTTCTATGTTTCTTGTCCCCATTCCCTATCCCTGACTCTCTTGCCCCAGGCTGATGTCCTGTGTGTCAGGACAATTATCAGAGAAGGACAGTTAAGTTAGCCTCTCCATGATAGCTTGGATTGTTAGTTGGTGTCATCCTTATAGATCTCTGGACATTTCCCTAGTGCCAGATTTCTCTTCAACCCAATAAAGGCTCCCTCTATAATGCTATATCTTTTCTTGCTCTCCTCTATTCTTCCCTTGACTCAATCTTTCTGCTCCCTCATGTCCTCCTCTCCTCTCTTGTTGTCACCTTCTCATTCTCCTAGCAGTCTCTCCCATTCCCACATGCCCCAATTATCTCAGGAGATCTTGTCCTTTTCTCCTTCTCTGGGAGACCATGGATGTCTCTCTTAGGGTCCTCCTTATTTACAAGCTTCTCTGGCAGTGTGGATTGTAGGCTGGTACTCGTTGATCTATGTCTAAAATCCATATATGATTGAGTACATACCATGTTTGTCATTTTGTGACTGGGTTACCTCACTCAGGATAGGTTCTTCTAGTTCCTTCCATTAACCTGTGAATTTCAAGATTCCATTGGTTTTGTTTGTTTGTTTGTGTTTGTTGATTTATTCCCGCTGAGTAGTACTCCATTGTGTAAATGTACTACATTTACTTAATCCATTCTTTAGTTGAGGGGCATCTAGGTTGCTTCCAGGTTCTGGCTATTACAAATAATGCAGCATTGAACATAGCTGAACACATGTCCTTGTTGTATGAATGTGGATCTTTTAGGTATATGCCTAAGAGTGGAATGGCTGGATCTTATGATAGACTGATACCCATTTTCCTGAGGAACCAACCGCCATACTGATTTCCAAAGTGGCTATACAAATTTGCACTCCCACCAGCAGTGGAGGAGTGTTCCTCTTTCTCCACATTCTCTCCAGCATAAACTGTCATTGGTGTTTTTGATTTTAGCCATTCTGGCAGGAGCAAGATGGTATTTCAGAGTTGTTTTCATTTGCACTTCACTGATGGCTAAAGATGTTGAGCAATGTCTTAATGGTCTTTTGGCTATTTAGATTCCTCTATTGTGAATTCTCTTTTTAGTTCTGTACCCCACTTTTTAATTGGATTATTTGCTGTTTTTGTGACTAGCTTCTTGAGTTGTTAATATATTTTGGAAATCAGCCTTCTGTCAGATGTGGAGTTGGTGAATAATTTTTCACATTCTGTGGGCTGCCATTTTGTCTTGTTGACTGTGTCCTTTGCCTTACAGAAGTTTCTCAGTTTCAGGAGGTCCCATTGTATAATTGTTGATCTCAGTGTCTGTGCTACTGGTGTCATGTTCTGGAAGTGGTTTCTTGTACCAATTCATTCAAGGGTACCTCCTACTTTCTCTTCTAATAGGTTCAGTGAGGCTGGATTTATAGTGAGGTCTTTGATCCATCTAGACTCACGTTTTATGCTTGGTGACAGATATGGATACATCTGAAGTCTTCTACACACCAGCATCCAGTTATGCTAGTACAAATTGTTGAAGATGCTTTCTTTTTTCATTATATAATTTTAGCCTCTTTCTAAAAAAAAAAAATCAGGTGTTTGTAGGTGTGTCAATGCCACCCTTTTCAATTTGCTTTCATTTTTCTTTTATTTTTCCACATTTTTACTTGAATTAGAAACATGATTGTTTTACATAAAAATCACAGTTCCCTTCTCCCTCCCGTCCTCCCCTACCACCGCCCCAACTAAAACCCTATCTATCACATATACATTCTGCTCTCCCTGTATGGTGAGACCTTCCATAGGGTGTCATCAGAGTCTATTGAATCCTTCGGGAGAGGGCCTAGGCCCACTCCCATGTGTTTTGGTTCAGGGAGTATCCCTCCATGTAGTATGGGCTCCCAAACTCTACATCTATTCTAGGGATAAGTATTGAACTACTACAGGAGGTCCTGTAGATTTCCAAGGTCTCCTCACTGAAACCCATGTTCTTGGGGTCTGGATCAGTCCCAAGCTGGTAACCCAGCTATCAGTCTGGGGACCAAGAGCTCCCCTTTGTTCAGGTCAGCTGTTTCTGTGGGTTTCACCAGCCTGTCTGGACCCCTTTGCTCTTCACTGGTCCTTCTCTGCATCTGGGTTCCAGTTCAGATGGGTGATTAGCTGTGGGTGTCTGTTTCTACTTCCACCAGCTGCTAGATGAAGTCTATAGGATGGCATATAAGTTAGTCATCAATCTCATTATCAGGGGAGGGCATTTGAGGTAGCCTCTCCTCTGTTGCTTAGATTGTTACGTGGTGTCATCTTTGTAGATCTCCAGACATTTCCCTAGTGCCTGATTTCTCTGTAAACCAAAATTTCTCCCTCTATTATGCTATCTCCATTATTATTACAATCTATTCTTCCCCTGACTCAACCTTTCTGCTCTTTCATGTTCTCTGAATCCCTCGTCTTCTCCCCTTCTCATTCTCCTAGCTCCCTCCACCCTCTTCTCGTGCTCCCAATTTGCTCAGGAGATCTTGACCCTTTCTGCTACTCCAGGGAACAATGTATGTATCTCTTAGGGTCCATCTTGTTTTTAAACTTCTTTCGCAGGCAGTGTGGATTGTAGGCTGGTAATCCTTAACTCTTGCTTTCATTTTTCTACCTGTCTATTTTTGTGCAAATGTTAAGGTTTTTCAACACTGTAGCTCTATAATAGAGCTTGAATCAGGGATGGTGATACCTCTGGAAGTTCCATTATCATACTGGGTTGTTTTGGCTATCCTGGATCTTTTTTTTTCATATAAATTTGAGTATTGTTCTTACAAGGTCTGTGAAGAATTGTGATGGGATTTTCATGGGGATTGCATTGAATCTGTAGATTGATTTTGGCAAGATTGCCATTTTTACTATGTTGATTTATCTATCGAAGAACATTTTGACCATTTCCATTTTCTGGTATCTTCTTTAATTTCCTTTTTTAAAGACTCAAAATTCTTGTGATACGGGTCCTTCACTTGTTTGTGTTACCCCAAGGTATTTTTGTTGTTTGTGGCTCTTGTAAAGGGTGATGTCTCTGATTTCTTGCTCAGCCCATTTATTGTCTATATATAGTAGGGCTACTGTTTTTTACTTTTTTTGTTAATCTTGTTTCCTGCCACTTTGCTGAAGGAGTTTATCAGCTCTAGGAGTTCCCTGGTAGAATTTTTCTGGCCACTTATGTGAACTAACATGTCATCTGCAAACAGTGAAAGTTTCACTTCTTTTCCAATTTGTATCCCCTTCAAATCACTTAGGAACATGTCTTTAATGTTCAGCAAGGCAGTTCATATTTCTTCTTCAGAGATCTTTAAACTAAGCAACAGAACAATAAGTACTCCATTCCTAGATAACTGTCCCAGAACAAGAACCAAAGGTATGCAAGAGGAAAGGTCAAGGAAAACTCACTGAAACTATTGTTCAGGGAAAGTTTAGTACATCTTGCAAGGAAGGGAGAAGGCAGGAAAACTCAGAAGAGTTCAAAGAAATACTTGTTCTAAAATTATTAATGGAAGCTTTTTATCAGCATAGACATGAAAAGCACATTGCACCCATCATAACATGAGCCTTTGGTGCAAAATCACACTCCACATATCTCAACCCATTAAGAGCTCAGCACATTCTAGTATTGGTCAGTTTGACTCTACAGTCACTTAAGATTGCTATGGATGGCATAAGTATCATAAATACAGCTTGAGATAAGAAATAGCTGATCACATTCATGAACAGTTGTTGACCAGTAAGCTTTTGCTAGTATTGGGCCAGGAAGACACAACTAATTTTTCTACTGTCCTCAGTCTTTCCATTAGCTTGATGGGCAGATTAGGATCCTCTGATCAGCTCTTCTGTTTTAACTGACCAGTAATAAGCAGGTGGGAATTGTGTTCTGAGAAGTTAGCACTGAGAGTTTTAAGATGCCTTGGAAAAGCTGCTGCTTCTCCCACTTTCCTAGCTCCCTGCTTCCCCCAACAGTTCTACCTTAGCTTTCCCATCTTTTTGGTGCAGAGACTGAGATTGCTTGTAGGTGAGCAATTGGAGTCATCTCTTGTCTTACCAAGTCAGGCTCATAATTGTCAACACTCTACACTCACCACATGTTTATGACCTTCTAGACATTCAGATTGATGTTTGAGTTTTTCAAAGACTCTGAGTATTATTCTGCAGTTTTTAATCCATTAAGATTTTGAGTTAGCTTATAATTTGCTGAAAGCATATCTGCAACTTTAAGCAATGCTCCATTAGTGTGGCATGCTCCTAGGCTAAAGAATATTTGTAGGGAGAAATCTGGATTAGAGGTACAGCTGAGCATGCCCACTTGGGCCTAGTCACAGATACTTCTGACAATGCCCCAATAAATATTTCTTTACAATGATTAGTTCACAGGTCAAAGAAAACAACCTTGTAAATGACATTTGCTAAGAAGCCACTGGTTTGATCAAACACTGAATTTTTTGTTTATGAAACTTTTAGGGGCTTCTTACTTTGGTCTACCCTTTCCAGCAGTGAACTGGATGCTATTCTCATGATAAATGTAGACAGTTTTCAAACTACTGCAGATCATGGAAAAGGGAATGAGCCCAGACATTGCAGGAAAACACAGAACTCTATCACTATATGTTTATGATTTTTTTCTTGCATAGCACTGCTTGGATACCTACAGATATTTGACTGACTAATCTCTGCATAGCTTATAATGATAATTTGAGAAGAGTTACTGGGTTTCTATTTTTCTTTTGAGAGTTTTAAAAGTTGTTATTCAACAGTCTTCACCACGATCTAACTCAAGAGGCTGTGCCACTTTGAATTTGTGTGTCAAAACCATGTTTGTATACTCTACACCTGGATCAAATAAATAAGTTAGTTTCATTTGTATTCCAGAATTATTTATTTACTTGTCCACTTTAAAAGGGGTATCTATATCACAAATTTTAAAAAGCCACAAACAAATAGTTGCTACAAATTATTCATAAACTTCATCTGATTTCTCAGAGATTTAATTTGTTAAGAGAATTTCATTAAATTATTTGATTTTCTTAGCCATTTCCTGGAATAAGATAAGTTGTGGAATTGTTTAAAAGATACAGTAGCAAATGTATAATTTTAGATTTTTAAAAACTTAATTAAATTTCCATAGTTTTTACACCATCTGGCACATCTCAATATCACAGCAAAAATCATATTCTTTTTAATTTATGTATTTACTTATTTTGTGATTATTTTAAATTATTATATGTATATCTGTTTCTTGCCTACATGCATTCTACATGTGTGCTCTGTGCCCTCAAAAGTCACAAGAGTGTGCTAAATTTCCTGGAACATGATTTACACTTGATTGTGAGCCACCATATAGGTTCTGGGAATCAAAGCTTGATCCTTGGCAAGAGCAGCAAGTTCTTTTAACCACTGAACAACCTCTTCAGATTTGAACACATATTACTGTTAAAATAATGTATTTTGTTTTGGTTGAAGTAGACATATAATATCTTGAACACCAAGAAAGCATAATATTCTAGCAGTGTAAATTGAAATTAATATTGTTAATACACACAAAGACAGATACACACACACACAAAACACAAAGTGATTGGCTATCAGGTTTTTGAAAGAATATTCAAAGCATATAAATTACTAAAGGCTACATTTTAAAATTCATTTTACATTTATTCCTGTAAATATTAATACATGTCTATCAACACAATAGATACCTAGAACAAAATATCGAAAACAGACTGTCTGTTTTCTTTCTGTCTTCATGGAATCAATATTCTAGCATAACAGAACAATAAATAAGATAAACATGAGCATATAATATGGGACATGAGTAATTGCAGATGAGGAACAGTAGTGTCAGCCTAGTTGTGAAAGGTTCATAATTTAAACAAACAAACAAAAGTATTATAAGAGCAGAGGGAGAGTTTATTGAAATGGATATGAAAGAGGCCCACAAATTGAAAACGGAAATTTAATGCAAAACTCAGAAGAATGACTGGGTAAGGTACCTAAAATATAAAAGAGAGAAAGGTACAGTGAGGGTAGTGTGCCCACAGATAGTAGCTGATGAAGTTAGCCATCATCAAATTAAAAAGTTATAACTATAAATTTACAAAGAAAAAAAAGTTGAGAGTTACAAAGCAGTTGCAGAAGAGCAAAATGGTATCAAAGTCTCCACCAAGTTGGCCACAGTGGAAGTATACATGATTTGATTTGGTAAAGGTTCATTGGTCTACTCCACAGCTAAGTGAACATATTAGTAATCTGATCTAGAAGTCAAGGCCAACAAATGACAAATGGGACTTCATGAAATTCAAAACCTGTTGCTCAGCAAAAGAAGTAGCTAAGTAAATAGAGGTGCAGCCTACAGAATGGAAACAAAAATCTTTGTCACCAACCCATCAAACATTTTAAGTGTCCAGAACATACAAAGATGTCAAAAAACTGAACACCCAAACTGAAATAACACAAATAAAACTTGGTTATAAAATTAAATGAAGAATTCTCAAAAGAAGAAAATCTAAAAAACATTTAAAAGTCTGTTCAATATCCTTCACCATCAAGGGATTATAGATTAAAAACTACTCTAAAATTCTAACTCATGCCAATATTAGTACTAATATTAAAAACAAATGGCAGCAAATGCTGGTGTAGATATGGGGAAAGGGGAATACTTATACACTTTTTCTGTAACTGTAAAGTAGTCAGTTACATAGGAATTTTCTCAAAATCTAGAAATAATATATTTTTTAATTTATTTATTAGTTCCAGTTAGGGAACAAGCTTGTTTCACATGTAAGTCCCTTCTCCCTCTCCCTCCCCTCACCCCCATCCCTCCTCCTCCACCCCCAGCCCACCACCCACTCCATCCACCCACCACTCCCCAGGCAGGGTAGAGCCCTCAACAGGGGCTCTGCAAAGTCCAACAAATCTTCCTGTCCTGTCCTGGGCCCTTCCCCATGTGTCCAGGGCCAGAGTGTAACACTTCACATGGGATGGGCTTTCAAAGTCCCTTCTTGCACCAGGGAAAAATACTAATCCACCACCAGAGGCTCCCTGGAGTGCAGAGGCCTCCTTATTGACATCCATGTTCAGGGATCTGGATCAGTCTTGTACTGGCCTCCCCGACAGCATCTGGGGTCAATGTGCTCTCCCTTGTTCAAGCCAAATGTTCCTGTGGGTATCTCCAACCTGGTACAGACCCCTTCACTCTTCATTCCTCCCTCTCTTCAACTAAATTCCCGATTTCAACTCGGTGTATATCTGTGGATGTCTGTCTCTGCTTCCATCAGCCACTGGATGAGGGCTCTACGATGGCATAAAGAGAAGTCATCAATCTCATTTTAGGGGAAGGGCTTTTAGGTTATCCTCTCCACCATTGCCTGGATTGTCAGATCGTGTCACCCTTGTAGGTCTCTGGAGATCTCCCTGGTTCCAGATCTCCTCTTGGACCTATAGTGGATCCCTCTGATATGATATCTCTCATCATGCTCTCTCTCCTCTATTCTTCCCCCAACTCAATATTTCTGCCCCTCCATTTCCTCTCCTCTACTCCTCTTTTCTTGCTCTTATTGTAGCAGCTCCCCCCCTACCCTCATGCCCCCAATTACTTCAGGAGTTCATGCCACTTCCATTCCTCGGGACCATTTAACCCTTAGAGTCCTGGAGAGATAGCTCAGCTGTTAAATGCTAGGCTCACAACCAAAAATATAGAAATAATATTTTTATGCTAGAAATAAAACCAGTTATACAATTTGTGGGAATATGTCAGAGAACTTTCTATCAGATTACAGAGATGTCTGCATGTTAATGTCTATTGTTACTCCACTCACAATTAGAAAACAGAAGCAATCTCTATACCCATCAACTGATAAATGGATAATGAGAATATGGCACATTTATACAATGGAATTTTATTCATTGGGAAGAGAAATAAAATTTCACATAAGTGCATGGGACTTGAAAATAATTATGTGGAATAAAGTAACTCAGACCCAGAAAGACAAATGCCACAGGGAATGTGTTCTTTCTCACATGTAATCCTACCTTTGGTTACTTAGGTCTGTTCACTAGACTTGAAATACCTATGGAAGCCCAAGAACTATCACAAGGACCTGCTATATTATGTTGGGGGTTGCCCTAAAGGAGAATGGATAGTACAGGTAAGGGAAATATAGAAGGGAAATATTGGAGATGAGAAGATTTAAGAAGGGAGATAAGAGATTATTAATATAAGGGAGAAGGGGTAGCGTATTACCAAAGTAAAGAGTATATAAAAAGCTATATAGAATGTGACTATCTTCCAACTCAAATGAAAAAAAATATAAATTATAGATTGAAGGAAATACCTTCAATATAGATAATGTTGTTCTTAGAATTAGTGGATTGCTAAACAAAATTTCTACCGTGGCTTGGGGCTGAGACATGCCAGGCCATGACACCTATTGTAGAAGACAAAACATATATCCATCACAGAAACATGAAATCTAGAACTTAGCTGGAAACTTCTTCCCTGCTTATAAGCTTCCAGAGTGCTAGAGATGCTGTGAAGTCTGCTGGAAAGAAAAGACATCCATGGTTTCACATAGCTGTGGCTTTTTTGAGCCACAAAACCAACTTACCAGGCAAGGTGCATCTACCAATACAAAATAAGCACAACTGTTGTTGAGTTAACCAACTTCCCCTTGGATTGGTAGCCCTATTCATGGAAAGGAATCCACGGCTGGTATTGTAAGTCTGGTAAACCACCAATATCTGGCAGGCAGACCCAAGTGAGCAAATTACTACTGATGCTTAACCAAACTGGTATACCATTAAACTGCCATTCAAATGTCTGAGTTTATACCCGTAAACAAAAACTCACCTCAGCCATAAGAAAGAATTGAGTAGCAGTGACTTGAGATGCCAAGATGTTTACACTAAGATGGATTTGGAACCACTGCTTTAAAAACAAGGCACTTGAACAAAATGCCATCCTCTGGATTCAATACAACCATTGCTGTCCTGAACTTCAAAAACTGTCCTTGTCCATGACAGATATGCAGAAGACTGGCCCTGTCACTGATAAGCAGGGAAAGGTGTAAGGGGATTTACTCTTTACTGAAGTCCTGTTATCTATTGACAGAATCTTTAAGAAGGGGGATATTTTATTTCAGTTGTGTAGTGACTGCTGAAGCCACCAGGCTCCGACAATAGCTCCAAACCCACAGTCACACAGATGGTCCTAAATAAACTCAGTGGGTCACAAAACAAAATTAAAAAGTTGTAAGGAAGAGGCTAATGGGCAGGGCTACTGAGGTCTGAGAAAAGGTAAAAGTGAGAGTGGGCAGGATGCTTTAGGTTCAGGTTTAAAATGATCAAAGTTATTCAATGAAATGGAAACTCTTAACATGTTGTAGCCTTTTCACATCAATTTATTTAAAGAAAGCACTGTTTAAAGTAAAATAAATCCAGAGTTTTCTCTAGCATGGTTGTAGATGTATTTCAGTTGAGGCATACCTACTGATGTTCATGAGTATGATCAGTTCAACTGCATTCTGGTTTGTTGACATATGTTGAAGCATTTTTCTTGCTATGCTAATTGTGAGAGATCTATCACAATAAATTGAATCTCTGAAAAAAGAAAGAAAGGGAAGGGAGGAAGGAAGGAAGTTAGGAGAGAGAGAAAGACAAAAAGAAAAAGATGAAAGAAATAAAGAAAAAAGAAAGAAAGAAGGAAAGAAAGAAAGCAAAAGAAAAAAAACTATTAAGCCACAGTAAACCTTTAGTTTTACCAAATAACAGTGATAGTAGGAATAAAACAGCATTGTTGTGGTCAGTTGCCTTTAGGCTGGGCATTGCATGGGGAAGACCTCACCTAAGGACTAGTAGGGGAAAACATCCTCTAAAATGAATTGCAAAACCATTTCCTTCTCCCCAAGAAAATGATGTTCTCCAGTTTGACATAGTTCATAATGAGCTGCAGCAGACATTTCCTCCTTCGCTCTTTATGTCTCTGCAGTGTGAGTTGGCATTTGAGAAATGGAGGGTAGAGAAAACAGTTTTTCTCACCTCTCAAAGCTTCCATTTCTAGAGGCAAAGGCTGATTAAAATGCTTTTACACGGGATGCTTACCCTCCATAGAAATCTACGACCTTATCTCAGATGTCACTACATCTTAATCTTTTTTATTTATTTATTTTTGCCTTGGGATATCAATTAGAAAAAATATATAAAGATGTAAAACATTTAGGAATGGTTATTAGCAAGAAAAGAAAAATCATAAATACATTTAGACGTACATATTTATCCCAACAAAGCAGCCAAATTCAACCAAGGGTTAGTTGTATGACTAAATTAGTTGATAACAAAAATTAATTTCTGCTTTCTTTCCTTTTTAAAATTTAACTCAACTATGAGTAAAAATAATAAACATCCCATATAAAGATAACATTTCATTTGTCCTATACTTCTATACACATTGAATTTTAATCACTTGAAGATATCTGTCATGATTTTCTGTATTGGCACATAAATCATTTCCCCACTCTGACTGGCTTTCCTTTGAAATGAATGTTTTGGATTTGAAATTTTATTTGTTTGCTAGCTTTAAGTTGAGTCTCAAGTAATCCATGCTAGTCTTAACCTCATGATGTAGCTGAAGATGCTTTTGAACTCCTGACATGCCCACATCAACCTCTCAGGTTTGGGGATTGCAGGCTGACTATACAACACCTGTGTTCTGACCAAGAAATAACAATGAATGGTTTCTCAAGAGACAAACCACATCACATGATGAAGTACATTTGTATGTGAAAATGTGTACTCAGCATAGCCTAGAATGAAAATACAGAGAGTAGAGGTAACCCCAGAGAATTAAATGCAGGATATTTTATCAAGGGGGCATGTACATAGACTGCCACTTCTTAAAGAGCTACTAGCAGTTAAACTTGGTCAAGATTGGTCTAACACCTCAGTTTATGCTCAGGCCCAAAATAATTCATAAAAGTACTCATAAGCCAATGTTTGGAAATTCTCTTTCTCTCTCTCTCTCTCTCTCTCTCTCTCTCTCTCTCTCTCTCTCTCTCTCTCTCTCTCTCTCCCTCTCTCTCTCCTCTCTTACCTTCCCTCCCTCCCCTCCCTCCCTCTGCTCCCGAGTGCCGAGTGTGTGTGTGTGTGTGTGTGTGTGTGTGTGTGTGTGTGTGTGTAAAATCATCAGCAGGATTGATATGTATATTAGCGATAATACACAATGAACTATTTTGCCTGTGATTAGTTAATTTTGAATAGTACTAAGATTTTTTTTTTTTTTTTTGTTTTTCGAGACAGGGTTTCTCTGTGTAGCTTTGGAGCCTATCCTGGCACTCCCTCTGGAGACCAGGCTGGCCAGAACTCACAGAGATCTGCCTGCCTCTGCCTCCCAACTGTTGGGACTAAAGGCGTGTGCTACCAACGCCCGGCTAGTACTAAGATTTTTATGTTGATGTAAATCCCATTCATATGCCTTATGACAAATATATGCATGTGCCTTGAGAAGGGCTTACATTTCTGCATACCCAGTAGGTCGAGGTTATTGTCTGAATACTTAAGAGACTGGTTTGATTGCTTTCATCAATTTTCTGGGGGGACAAAAGTATTCTACCTGTAGTTCCTTGTGCATGGGCTTTTCAGTGTGAGCTGATCAGCCTTTAATCCATGCCCCAGAAGTAGGATCTTAAGATCTAATTATTCCTGTCAAATATATTGATAGATGGATGGATAGATGGGTAGATGGATGGATGTACTTGTTATTTTTTTTAAGATTTACTTTAAATTTTATTTCATTTTCTTTCTTCTTGCCAGAACTCTGACTCTCCTATTAGATTTAATTTTAGGCTGCTACTACAATGTCATATAAGTTAATTATGTGTTTAACTTCCTTTCTCTGATAAATGAAACTTCATTACGTTTTAGAATAATTTTATGCTCTTCTTTGTAAGCACGCATTGTTTTGGAAAGCTGCCTTTAAGAAGGAGATGTTAACGTATACCTCTAATTCTAGCACCAAGGAGACAGCAGGAAGAATATCAGTACAAGACCATCTTGACACACACAAAGTTTCTGTGCAGCCTGAGCTACATAGTGTGCCTCCATAGACACACAAAAAGCAAGGCAGGACAAAAGTATGCGTGGTTCTTGTGAAGGGTTTATATTTCTATATTATCCAATGTCAAGGTTATATCCTGAAACTTTTCTATAATGTTGAAATGATTCAAGTGTGTGTGTGTGTGTGTGTGTGTGTGTGTGTGTGTGTGTGTGTGTGTGTCTGTATGTCTGTGTGTGATGAGAGATTGGTATTTTGTTTCATATGAAAGTTCCCGATTTCTGTGGGACCATCAGTAAAGCATATTGCTGTGCTGACACTTTGATCCCAGGTTCCTGCTACATACCTCCTGCAAGATGCCAACCAACAGATATGCCAGTCTGGCACAGACAGGTGACTAGGCAAGCAGACTTCCCGAACAGTTCCTTTGTGATGCCAATGACAGCTATCCTATTTCTTGCTGAGATAAATTCCCAATCAATATAGCTCCTTCATTTTTCTCCATTTAGGAGCATGGCTTTCATTCTCTAAAGTGCTCTTCATCCTTCTTTCACTCCTCGTGAAACATGGAAAAGTAACTTATTTTATAATGCATTAATTAATATTTTTCACTTTATTTCAATTTGTTTATTTAAAGAAGGAATAGATGGCATACAGAATTTTTAGTCAAATGTATTAATTAGTGTTTGTAACATTTAAGCTGACAAATTTTGTCAAAATTTAGTGTCTTAAAGCAGAGACCATTGACATTGCTCACAAATCTACAAGTTGGCAAGTGACTTTGCTAATCTTGCTTATAGGCTTCTATCATCTTTCTGTCGAGTCAGGCCTCACTGCTGTTTGTTGGCATCAGATGAAATGTGTCAGCTTCACTCCCTGCAGACTCTCATCTTCCAGCAGCTAGCCAGTCCAGTTCTTATAGCCAAGGTAGCATTTCAAGAAACAGTGGAACTCATAGAACTCTGGCAACCTAGAATTTGCTGTCACACTGTTACTTTCTCTGTATCTATGAAAGCAGGTCACATGATGAGTTCACATTAAAGGGGAAAGAAAATGTGAAGAGTCACAAAGGCCACATTGTAAAATTGAGTGCAACACTGAAAGGATAGGGCTTTCTGCTATCCAAACTATCCAAACCATGGGACAGGACAGCACATCATCTATGGTTCTACATGGGCAGATTTAAATAACTACTGGCTGAAAATATTTAGAAAGAAAAAAATACAACCTTACTGAATATATCCCACACTTAAAAAAAAACGTTTCTGGTGTTATTAATTAACCTGTCTACTACTGAGCTTTACTCTAGAAGATACAAATGTATTCTTGTCACTTATACAACATTACCACCTGTTAGATATTATGGATGACAAACAAGCCAAGGCACACAGTAGGTTATGTAAGTTACATGATAATATTGCACAAATTTTTGTAAAGGGCTTATACATCCATAGAGTTTGGTATCTATGAGACTCTTAGAACCAACTTCTCATCAAATATTAGGAAACAATGTATAATTGTTGCAGATACTGTACACTAAATTTCTTAGATTTCACCCTCTAGCATCAAATACAATCTTGACCAGTTTGAAAAATATAAAGTATTTAGATTAAAACTATCACCTAAGATTAAACAATTTTGCTGTTCATTATATTACATGTAGTAAGATGATAAATCTTGGTTTGATTGTTTCAAATCTAGGAGACTTGTAAAGCACAATGCTGTGAGTGTTTTTCAGAGAACACTAGCCCAGGAAAATGAAGATCAAGGAACACCATGAATATCTGTAACACAGTGCAATAGTTTGGGGCCTCTAATAGAAACCAAAAGGAAGCTAGGCAGTGCCTGTAACTCCATTCTTCCTAAGTGACTGGGTCCATTCCTGCTACCATGACTGTGCATTTAGGACAATAGATTCTTCAATCTTCCAATGTAGGCTCTGCACTTATCTACTAGGTGCCTTGGTACAAACAAAGGATACATCACTGATATATATGTATATATCACTGATATCATAATATATATATATATATATATATATATATATATATATATATATATATGAAATTGTGTCTCTTCATATCCTTATAAAAATATTTATATGTTTGTCAGGAAGTAGATTCACAATGCCAAAATAAAGAGTACTCTACTTAAGTGTATCAATGTATATGTTGAAGGAATTGGACTTTCTTAGGAAGATCCTATAAATTCATAGGGAACACATCAGTTTTGTTAATTCTAACCTCTTCATAGAGGCTTGAAATGGGATTAGGAAGTCAGATGCTCTTTATCCTATAATTTACTTTCTCTGATGTCCTTCTTTTTTGCATGTGCATATCAATTGACTATAAGCTGAAATACTCCATTTGGAAGAGAACACATAAGATATTTTAAGGGGTGGTGAAGCATTTTGTTCTAAAAGAAAGCTTGATAAAACTCAGGAAGTGAACAATTTTATAGCTGCAAGAAGTCCCTGAAACTGAGCAGATTCATTAGGTCATTAGGTCCTTACTTTCCAAGTATATAAAAACAGCGGGGACTGCTAAGATCTGTGCCCAGACAAGCTGAGTTGCCTAGAAGAGACAGAAACCAATCAATGTATCTGTAAATGACACTTGAAAACTCATTTCCTGCATAGTGTGTGTGTGTGTGTGGGGGGGGGTTGTGTGATTCACTTCAGATTTCCTGATGTTTGGGAACTCTCATACAGGTTTGGATTCTTTGATTATATAGTGGTCTTTTAGACATGTCTCCTCATATACCTACTGTAAGTAACGCCGATAAACTCACTTGTTCACTTAGTTGGACATTGTGGTATGATTCCTTTGGTCCACTGTTGGTTTCCTATCTGAAGTGAATACACATTTGTTCCTAACTCCTCAGGAATAACATTGCATAAAACCTTCTATCACCAACTTCTCCCATTCTTTTAGTTTCTCAGAGGAGTATGCTTCAGCTTACCTATTCTTTCAACCCTCTGAAATCTATTTATTCACAAGCTATAAATTGCAGTTAATGGTTGGAATTGCACCTGTGAATTATATCAAAGTTAGGATTAGGGGTTAGTCTTAGGTCTGTTATTTGATTGTTTTTAATTCTAATCTTGATAAATTGGGTATTCTCATGACCTTTGACACATCCACCAAATCCTATCACAATTAACACAATATTCTGATGGATGCCCAATATTTCAACTGTATATCTAGACATACTAAAATTAAAAACACCGATTGCTTTTATACTTGCCTAAACCCATATATTAAACCACCGCTTTTTAATCCTTGGATCACAGTATCATGGATGAAGAGACATGAATCCTTCCACATTTTCTCTGACCTCAACCACAGCAGCAGAAGTCCTACCAGGGCATAGGTGAAGTAAGTAGTCAAGATTTACTTAGCATGTGGGAAAAGCAAAAGTAGATTGTAAGTCCACCCTCCACAGTGGAGGGTTGACTCAATAGACGGGCACAGCAGCAGGATGCCTCCAGTAACGAGGACTTATAAATTCTAGCTTACCATTTACTCTCTCCTTAACCACTCGTAGGGTGGTCTAGAGTGGAATTAGGGCTTATCTTTGTTTTTTCAATTGACAAACCTGTGGCAATTTCTTAAGGAATTAGCTTCACATATTATCCATTGGTCATGTCTGTAGGGCATTTTCTAAATTGTCAGTTGATATAGGCGGGCTCAGACTACTGTGCTCAATACCATCCTAGGCAGTTAGGCCTGTAATAAATTAGAAAAGCAGCTTAAAGTGAGCCTGTGAGCAAGCCAATTCCTCCATGGTCTCTGTTTAATTTCTTGCCTTCAGGTTCCTGTTTGTGTCCCTGCTCTGACTTTCCTCAATGATAGACTAAAACATAGAAATGTAACACAATTAAACCTATTAACCTCCAAATTTGTTTTTGTTTATATTTGTATTCCAGCAAATACAAGCAAACAGAATAAATGTTCTTCTTCCTGGAATGTGTAGGCCATGCTTATAATTCAGACATTGTAATTAGATGCCCAAACACATGCAGATGTATAACTATCAATATGTATAACTATCAATAAAGTTGAGCAGTTTCCTGAGAAGGGCAACAGTGCCTTGCCCATGCTGCTTAGTGAGTGATTCATAGTAGCCAGCCAGAGGCTGCTGAGGCCATTTATTATTTTTTTGCCCTAGTCTTGTCCTCTCTCTTATTTGGTCATCTGGGTTATCTCTTATGCAGTGGCAAGCTCACTTCAATATCATCCTCATGTTCCTGCCTTTCTCAGTTTAACCTGAACATTCATTTTAGTGACATTGGTTTTCATCATAACAACCATGGCACATAGTGAATGTGGAATGTTTTAAAAATTTGGCAACAGTAAAATGTTTTGAATAAAGAATAACTAAAACTTGATCCATAATCAAATGTGTAATGAACTCAAGGTGTCTTGGGTGACACCAACCTGTGTTGTACCAAAGGGATTCACTATAGCTTTGTTTCTGAACACAATGTACATATTGTGCTTTGTGTGTCTTAATATGAAACAGCAAGGAACCCACCTGAAATGTACTGGCTCAGATATGGACAATGATATGTTAATTTTTTTTGCTGTACATACAATGTATTATGCCATTATAGAAACATAAGAGTTCAATTACAGAAAACATGTCTTCTTTTCCCAGTGTCATTTTTTACCATGTAAATATCAAATTCATATATTCGTGATTGTATTTTATTACAAAGTCTGCCCTTAAACGTAGTTATTGTCTAGAGTTTCATTTAAAGTTATTATTAAATGAACCATGGCTCAAGAGGAGGACAGAATGTCTTTTTGTTGTTATCAATTTCATACAATATATTTTGATTATGTTCACCATCATCCCCACAAGTTCCTCTCCTTAGTACATTCTCTGCCCTCCCACAACTTATCATCCAACATTGAGATTGCTTCTTTTCCCATTGTATTAGTCAGGGTTCTCTAGAGGAGCAGAAATTATAGAATGATTATATATGTGAAATTTATTACTAAGACTTAAAAGCTGTGGTCCAGATAGTCCAAAAATTGCTGTTTACCAATGGAACGTCCAAGAACCCTACAGTTTTTCAGTGCTAGAGGTTAGATTTCTCAGTGGCCTTTAGTATATGCTGGAAGCCTGGAGAAATAGGTTCTAATGCCAGTAAGGGAATGGACTTGTGGAAGAGTGAGAGCAAGCAGGAAAAGAGAAAGCAAGTTTCCTTCTTCCATGTCCTTTATATAGGCTTCCAGCAGAAGGTGTGGCCCAGATTAAAGATTGATTTTCCCACATCAAAAATTTAGATTAGAAGTATGTCTTCCTTTTCAAATGATTTAATTAAGAAAAACATCCTTCACAATTGAGCACAAGCATTTCAGTTTTCATTAATTTCAAATATATTCAAGCTGACAACCAAGACTAGCCATCACAAGTCCAGCCCTTGTCAATTGAAACATAATAATACATCCTTATGCCATGCTTAATTTCCAAAGGAATATAATAACCAGGTCATAATTATACCTATCATGATATAACTATCCCTTGTACAACTGCAAGCACATACATTTTAGAATCGATGGTGATGTCCCTAGAGGGATGTTCTTTAGATGCATAAAAATGTGTATGATTACCTCTGGTGTTCTCTCAATTGATGGCATACTACACAATAAGGACATAAAGCAAGGAAAACACAAATATCTGTAAACACATTCTTAACAAAAGACAGACACACTCATATTTCTGCAACTGATCCTGTGGCCTTAGCTGGTATTTATAACCACTGTCCTCTACTACCCATTCTGAATTCCTCTACCCATAACAAACACCTTAGCAGGTCTTGGATATTTTCCTGGAGGAGGGGTGACCCATCTCTTCATTGCTCAATGGTCTGTGACCTTTATCATCCTGTGTGGATTAAGTTGTTTTTTTTTTTTTTTTATCACAGGATATGGTAGCCCCATGAGATGCCCTAAAGGAACTCTTGCATGCATACACAATCTTTCTTACCTCCATTGTAGAGAAGTAATCAAATTTCTGATTGGCAATCTGGATCAATCACTTCCCCTGTACTGTTATGCTACTGGCTTAAAGGTATCAGAAGCCCAAAGTAGGCATGAGGAAGTCTGAATTTCCAGTTCAAGGAATGCTTGCTGTGGCTATTAAATACCAAAAGCTCCTCAGCTAGTGGTTGGATTACATTCCACCTTCCCATTTTTTTTCTTCCCATTTATTGTCTGACTAGAACTTGTGAAGATCTTGTGCATATGGCTACCATCACTGTGAATTCACATGTTCACATATGCATCTACCCTGTTGTGTCTTGAAAACACTGGATTTTTTATGTCATCAACAACATCTGCCTCTCTTCTGCCCCCTTTCCACAAAATTCAAGAGCCTTTGGGGGAGTGTGTAGTGGGGGAAGGCACTCTATATAAATAGAGAACAAAATTCTCGTAACGTCTAAAATGGTGACAAATGTGATTCTGCCATTCAATATTACATATTTCTATAAAGCAGCATTCCTTTCATTGATAATTATAAAGATAATAGTATTGATCAACTGAAAGGCCTTGTAGAGTCCACATCTCCTTCTATGGCACATATTGAGTCAAGATTTTATTCTTCATGTAAAAATAAGTACATCCATTGAATTACTATGCAAATTTGTTTTCATCATTAGTAAATAGTAAAATTAATCATATATCAGGTAATAAGTTACAAGAAATCTATTTATGATTTATTGTCAGTAAACATTTCATCTGTTTACTTGTTTTACACATTTGTATATCCAGGGTTACATAAAAAAAGTATGCACCACAAAATGGAACATTATTATAAAATGGTTTGAAATACCTGTATTAGGCCATTCATTATTTTAAGATTATATTTGTTTTTGGATTCCTGTTTATGTTTTCATTAACAGTACTGGATTCAACTTCATGTTATTAGCTGTGCAGTCCAAGAGAAGTTAACTCAGAAGCCTTGATACAGGTGTATGTTGGGAGCCATAAAACTTGGCATGAACCTTTAGGCCAAACTTGGCAAGCCACAGGGTTATGGAACTGTCTTTTGATTACAAATGACTTCTAGAAGCATGATCACCCAGAAGGAACAACATGACCCAGACTTCAATCCTTTGTTCTAACCACAGGCGCACTTACCTAAGCAAACCTTCCTCGCCCCATCACTTACCTAGGTAAGCCTCCCTCTCCCCACCACCCATGAAATTTTTACCCGGCTAATATCCTCCTTCTATTGTTTTCTAACATCCTGCTTAAACTAACACCTGGCTCTTGGCCTCTTCTCCCTCCTCCCTTTTACCCCATACTACTGACTATATAAGCTAGCCTGGAAAAATAAAATTTGATCAGAATCCTGGCTTGTGGTCATTCTCTCTCATCTCTTGTCTCCATTCCCCTCCCTGGACTTTTTGCTCTAGGTTGCTGTCCTGCAGGTCAGGACAACTACAGGTGTACCTAGGGTTTTGACTTAGACCAAAACAAAATATTCCACAAAAATTAATGTCAGTATGAAGCAAAGATTGGATTGTTCATTAATTATACATCTAGTGACAGTTTAAAGGGTTAAAAATGACACACATTTAAGTGTCTTAGAAGAAATGTGTACAAGTGTGTGTGTGTGAGAGTTGGGGGTAGATGGAGGGAAAAAAGGAGAAAGAGAGAAACTTTGTTCTTTCAATGCATTCTTGCTAGGAGGAAGAAGATGTGGAAGTTGGGTGAGAAGCGGGGATGATGTAATTGTATTTTAATTTAGAAAGAAACAAAAAGAAATCAGCAGAAACATGAGGCAAGTTCATGGCAAGAATGGAAAAAGAATCTGATCAACATCAAAACTTGAAATGCTAAGTAAACATGTTTTGGAACATTGATTTTTAGCTAGAGAATTTTTCTTTATAAATTAAGTTATAAGGTTATTCAGAAGGTGCATTTTACAGGTTTATGTTAAAAACAGGTCAACAAAGATCAAAGAAATCCTTGCTAGATATAGGTGACAAGGAATTCAGGAAATGTGTTTTGTTATAAACATGATTCATAATCTTGTTTGTGAGATTTTCTCAGAACAGGACAGGTTTATGGATGATAAAAGAAGACTGGTAAGGTTAAACTCAGAGGTCACATGCATTTGGGGCTCAGGCATGGTCTATTAGCTGTTTTATACTCTTGTTTAAGATGTTTCTCAGAAAAGGAAGCTCTGTGTCTTTCTGTGCAGACAAGCATTACAGGGCTTACTGTTATCTGTGTCAAAATTTTTGACTATCAGACAGCAAGAGTTACAAACTAGCTTCCAAGGATTCAGGGCAATTTGTTTCTCAGATCCCATGTATTTGTTATTTGTGTCCCCTGTATTTTCTATATCTATGCTGCTTCATTCTCTCTCTGTCTCTGTCTCTCTGTCTCTGTCTCTGTCTCTCTGCTTCTGTATCTATCTATCTATCTATCTATCTATCTATCTATCTATCTATCTATTTTTCTTCATGTTTTTAATGTTTGAGTTTACTATATAATTACATATTCCCTTATCTCCCAACAAACCCTCTCATAAACCCCTGCTTTTTCTTTTTCAAATTCATGTATTCTTTTTCATTAATTATTTTAAGTGCCTCTCTGTGTGTGTACCTGTGTGTGTGTGTGTGTGTGTGTGTGTGTGTGTGTGTGTGTGTTCTCATGCATGTGTATTTTTCTAAACACACTCAGTTTGTATAATATAACTTGTATGTGTTTTCGGGGAAGACCATTTATTATTAGGTAACCAACTGGTATGCTGTTCTCTGGAGAAGGCTATTTCTACACTTTCTGTGCTGTTATAACACTTATGATTTCTTAACGTTTGTCTGAGGGTACAGAAAGCAAAGCTAGCCACAAGCCATAAAGCCAGGCAATAGTGATACACACCTTTAGTTCCAGCAGCCATAGTAGCTAGCCATAGAGTGAGGTGCTGTTGATACTTAACTTTAATCCCAGGAGTCAATATACAAGGAGATGGATCTCTGTTAGTTCAAGGCTAAACTAGCTACAAGAAATTGATCCAGTCATAAAGAGAAATAATTCACACAAAGGTGAGGTCAGCACTTAGGATCACATACCTTTAATCCCAGGATTTGAGAGGTATAAAAAGAAGAAGCAAAGTCAGGCTAGAATATTTATTCTCCAACTACCCTGAGAAGAGGCAGAGGTCTAGGATTGCAGTCTCAGGATTCATGGAGCTAGCTGGATCACCCTTTCATTTTTTTTTATCTTTGCTATTCTAACTGGGGTAAGATCAAATCTTAAAGTTGTTTTAATTTGCATTTCCCTAGATGATGGGGAATGTCTTTCAGTGTATGTGTTTCTCTTATTGGTTGATGAATAAAACACTGATTGGTCAATAGCCAGGAAGGAAGTATAGGTGGGGCTATAGGATGAGGATAATTCTGGGGAGAGCAAGGAGTGAGATGCCGAAAGGGAGATGCCATATAGCAGAGGAAGGAGTAACAGGTCTGGACCCTTCTCTGGTATGATAAGACCATGTGAAAATATGTACATTAATAGAAATGGGATAATAATTAAGAGAGAGCAAGCCAATAAGCCCTAGACATCTGCTAAACAGTTCATAAATTAATAGAATTCTTTGTGTGTTTATTTGGGGCCAAGTGGCTGTGGATTAGGCAGAACAGAAACTTCTGCCTACACCTAATTGCTAAGGATAATGATGAACATTTTTTGACATATTTCTTAGCCATTCTTTTTACTGTATTGAGAATTCTCTGTTCAGTTCCCAGGCTCATTTGTGAATGGGTCATTTGATGTTTTTGTTGCTGTAGTTAATATTTTGATTTTGAATTTGTTTCTGATTGTTTTTTTTTATTCTTTATATTTTGAATTATTTATTTAATCTAGAAATTCATTCTTGTATCAGATGTTTAACTGGCAATAATGATCCTCGCCCATTATATTGTCTTCCTTTTCAATGGGTTGTTTCTTCAGTTGTACAAAATCTTTTTTGTTTTATGAATTCTCATTTGTCAATTTTTTACCTCAATCAAAATTCTTGGGCAAATGAACTACTCAGAAAATCCTTTCCTAGGCTCATACCATGTAGGGCTACCTGTGTTTTATTTTAGTAGTTTCATAAGTTTTGACCTTTGATTTATTTGAAGTTAATTTTGTGCAAACTGATAGATTCTTCAGCATGTAGACATACAGTTTTCCCAGGAGCATTTGTTGAAGATTTTTTTGTTTTTTTTTGTTTTTTGTTTTTTGTTTTTTTCTTCAGCCCACGTTTTTGACCATCTTTGTTTAAGGATAAATGGCTGAAGTTGGATTTAGTAGGATTACTTTTAACTTTTTTCATTTAGGATAATGTTGGCTGTGGATTTATCTTACAGAGATTTTATTATGTTTAGGTATGTTCCCTTTAGCCCTACATTCTCTCTGACTTTCATTATTATTATTATTATTATTATTATTATTATTATTATTATTATTATCTTTTTTTGGTTTTTCGAGACAGGGTTTCTCTGTGTAGCTTTGGAGCCTATCCTGGCACTCGCTCTGGAGACCAGGTTGGCCTCGAACTCACAGAGATCCGCCTCCCTCTGCCTCCCGAGTGCTGGGATTAAAGACGTGTGCCACCAACGCCCGGCTAAGGAAGCAGCATGCCAGACTGGAGGGACGATGAATGCTGTGACTCGAATTCGAACCGAGTTTGCTGTGGTCACAAAGCAGAGTACCAACCACAGAGTACTCAGACTCACAAAGATCGCCTGCCTCTGCCCTCCCCCATTGCTGGGATTAAAGGAGTGCACCCTCACTGCCTGACAGGATTTTTGTCTTTAAATCCATGCATATACTACGTAGCATTTTACATTTATTGACTTGGATATGTTGTTTCGAAAACCACAGATCTCTTAAGGGAATAATAAATAGATAATTCAGTAGCAAATTTGGAAAACTATGGAACACAGATTATCCCAAATTTCATGTTCCAGTGCTGAGGGAATTTCACAGAGTTTTTATAGCTTTACAAAACAGAGAGTCATAAATCAAGACAAGTTTAAAACATATTGGAGGGTATATCAGAGAGGCAAGTACATTGAATCTTGGGAATCTTTCCTATAAGACTCAGATATTCTGTGATGGCATTCTTAGCTTTGGGATTGGCAGAAACTAGTTTTCTTGCTAAGTCAATAGACTGTAAAAAGGTTTTTAATCTATTGTCATAAGATGTTAGCTTGCACATGGAATGGGCAAGAAATGGCTGTGCTTGAGGTCTAGAACTTATTCTGAAATAAGGTAATTAGTTTCTAGGACTTGCAATTTTCCAATCTCTCCACAGTACTGGTTTTAATCAGCTCATCAATCTCTGCTGACACAGATTCCTTTTAGGAATTCATAGTCAGTCTCTTCTATGCCATCACTATTGTTTCCTATTATATCGAGGATTGATTCCTTTTACCATGTTATGTTTTCTATTTTTTTTATCTCACATAGGATATAGCAAATATGCAAGTTATTAGGGTTCAAAGGGAATTTTAAAATAAAAAAATTGTAAAAAAAATCCCACAAAGACCCTTAAAAATCATTAATGTAGAAGTATAGAAATATCCTTCCATGTTTGCAAAAGTTGATGACTGAATTAGTCTTTAACTCAGATAAATTTAATCTAAGGTATTTTATAATTAAATTATAAAAGGTGAAAGACACAAGACACAAAGAATTTTCCAAACTGCAAAAGAAGTGAAACAAACAACTCACAAAGGAATGCAAGTTCACACATTAGGTTTCCTGGAAAAATACTTTAAAGTCCAAAGGCATGAAAATTTCCTAGGGCTACATAACAAAAGCCACTTAAAGAATACTATATGCTGAATACTATATGCTGAGACTCACAATGGTAGAGAAAAGTCCACACACCCTACGAAAGTTTTTCAGTTGATAAAGGGTCACAAAACTTTGTTATGTTGGCATTGCAGAGAACAGCAACACTCCTGGTTTGATAAAGACTTAAAAATAAGGTGACAAGGTGTTATGGGATATTTGTACATTGTGTGAAGATATATTTGCTGTGATTAATAAAAATGAATGGATAATAATTAGGCAGGAGGTATAGGCAGAATTTCCAGGGAGAGGAAGGAAGAGGAAGAGGAATCTAGGTGTGCAGGAGATGCCAGGATACACGGAAAACAGGAGGTGCAAGATGGAAGAGAGGTAACACCAAAAGAAAGAGTGTAGATTAATATGAATGGGTTATTTTAAGCTATAAGAGCTAGTTAGGAGCAAGTCTAAGCTACAGGCCAAGCTTTCATAATTAATAAGATGTCTCCATGTCATTATGTGGGAGCTGGCTGGCAGAACAGAAAACGTCATTACGAGAAGGTATATATTCTTGGAGAAGATGTCACCTATGATGATGGTGCCTACAAGGCTACCATTAAAAATCATCAACATTCCTTAGTCTTACAGAGAATTTGCAGGAACTTCTGTAAGTGCAGCTGTGGTGAGGATATTGCTCATTTGTGAGTTCATGGCTCTGAAATTATCTCCATGAGCTTTTGACTGGGTTATAGACCCAGCTGTTAAAAGCTTCTAGCTGCCAGTGGTCCTCCACCTGTGTTCATGGAGTTTAGAGCTAATTATGCATCACCAAGCAGAACCATCGAAGACTGTGCTGTGCTGTGCTGTGTGAAATAGTAAATGAGACTTAAAGGAGGAGACAAGGGACTTGGGAAGCAACCACTCTGCATGACAGTACAGTATTACTGCTGGCCAATGAATCTATGTGTACAATTCTACTGGAATGTCCTGCAGAATCTCATACAAAAGATTTCTGGTTCATGTCAAACTCGCCAAAATTCAAAAGAAATGTAAACACAGAATTGTAATTTTCCGATTGAAACCTGTAGGTCACTACTTAAAATGTTCGTCCTGAAGTTGATTGAGTGGGGTGGACACTAATTATGTGTACCAAGAGGCAAGCACATGTAGAAGCCATACATGCAAACTAGAGTCAAGAAGACAATTTATCTCCTAACTGTGAAATAAAACTGTTTAAACTTTGGAGGGCACACTAAAAGCCTATGCCAGCATGAAGACTGTCCTGGAATTACAGTTTTTGTTTGTCCTGATGGTGTGGTTACAACTATGCCTTATTCAAGGATCTTATAAGACATCATATTTGTAAATAAATGAATTATTTAATATCCAGTCTATATTTGAAAATGAAGACTTGAAATTTTTTTAAATTTCTTTTTTGGTGCTAGAGAGGTAGTTCAGTCAGTAAAGTTTTGGCCTCTCAAGCATAAAGACCTGAGTTCAAGTCCCACTAACCTCCACAAAAAATGCTAGTCGTGGCTGAGCTCATAAATAGGGATAGCAGCATCCTTGGGTTTCACTCTCTATTGAGTCTAACTAAACTGGTGGACTCCAGTTCAATGAGAGACCTTGTCTGGAATCAGAACAGAAGACTTTTATGGAAACCTGACTGATTTCATTTTGTATTAAATTTATAGTGATACACAACTCAAACAAAAAAAGAAATACTTCCCAGTACTTCACCTGGAATGTACTATAAGACATTGCTATATATGTACAGTAAAATAATCTCTACTAAAACTACATGTGTTCATCATTCTGGCAAGAATTTTAAATGTATTTGTGAATAAAACCCTCAGCTCTACTGCCCTAGAGTTTGATTTATATTTGATCCATTCTGTGAATAGAATAACGTAAAATAATTTTTGCTAAATTTGGCTAAAAGAACAAGATATGAATGTGATTTACTGATCAAAGATATCCTTTATATTATTATACATTTATTGTTTTAAAACAGTAACATAAATTACATGTATAAGTAAATGCCTATATTTAACATTAGATTTTAAAATGATTTAATGTTTTATCCTTTTGATAAAAGAAATCCTAAATATGAAAATATATTATACCTTATAAAATCAACATTTAAAAACAAAGGAGATATGATGAGCAAAGGGGTCAAACCAGCCTGAGAAAACCCACATAAACAGCTGACATAAACATAGGGGTGCTCATGGTCCCCAGATTGACAGTGAGAAACCAACATAGGATTGAACCAGGCACCCTGAATATTGGTGTCAGCTAGGAGGCCTGGGCAGTCTAAAACATAGATACAACATTCCAAAGCCTTAGGACACAGCAATAACAGTACTAATGAGGAAACTTTATAGCAATCACACTGACATAGAAAAGACATAAATATTTGCCTGCCTTCAAACTTGTATGAGTTGACTACTCAAAATTCTCTGTCTACCATAAATACAACACCCATACACATAAGTGTACAAGTACATACCTAATATTATTTCTCTTTACCTGAAAAATTCTGATAAAAGTGGTTGTTCTATTTATAATTTTATGAATAAAGCAATACATGAGTAACTATTTGATGGCTGACTTTCTCTCTATCAATATTGACTATTGGAGTAAATTACAATTATTTTTGTTTTGGTGCCTCCTTGAGTGAGTTATAATTTCTTTTAATTTCCAACATATTTTATTTCCTTATTATTTTTATAATTATGCTATTGTAGTACATAAATTTTCATCCTTATGGATGTTGTATGAAAATCAAATAATTATAACCAGAACCTGGAAACAACCTAGATGCCCCTCACCTGAAGAATGGATAGAGAAAATTTGGTGCATTTACCCAATGGACTACTACTCAGCAGAAAAAAAGAAAACCAATGGAATCTTGAAATTTTCAGGCAAATGGATGGACCTAGAAGAAACCACTCTGAGGGAGGGAGGTAAACCATTCACAAAAAAGACAAACATGCTATGTACTCGCTTATATGTGTATTTTAGACTTAGAGTAAATGATTACTGGCCTACAATCCACACTGCCAGAGAAGCTAGTAAACAAGGAGGTCCTTAAGAGAGACATGCATGATCCCAGGAAGAAGGGGAAAGGGACAAGATTTCCTGAGAAAATTAGGAGCATGAAGGGAGGGGAAAGGGAACTAGGAGAATGAGAGGAGGAGAAGAGGAGGGGTAAGGAAGACATGATGAGGCAGGGAGGTTGAGTTGGGGGAAGAACAGAAGAGAGCAAGATAAGAGATAATATAATAGAGGGAGACATTATAGGTTTAAAGAGAAATCAGGAACTAGGGAAATATTTGGAGAGCTACAAAGATGACACCAACTAACAATTTAAACAACAGAGGAGAAGCTACCTTAAATGCCCTCTCCTGATAATGAGATTGATGACTAAATCATATGCCATCCTATAGCCTTCATCCAGCATGAGAAATATCTACTTACATCATAAACTCTTTTGTCTCCAAGCCCTACCGTTGTGTCAGAGCAATGGTAGCAAATGCTGAGCAAAATAGATATGGTTAATACTTTACCATATTTATGATGTATAAAAGAATGAGTATTCCTGAATTATGTAAATATAATCTGAGGTTATACATGAATCTACTCTGTTCCAATATTGTCTTGGATTTTATGAAACAATTAGAGTATTATTTAAGTTAATTGGCTGTTAATTGGCTACCTGGTTAGATCAGTTTGACACACTGTAAGTTCCTCCTGTTACCATACAAGTTTCCTACTGTGATAGAATTAAGCTTCTCCCAACATTGGTTTTCTGCAGGTTTTATGATAATATTTTGAGCATCGAAAGAGTCAGAGAACTGCTGTGCTGAAAAATCCTACATTGTTTTAAGAAAATCAAACTTATCCCTAATAGATTTCCCTAACTTTTAATTTATAACACAGTAAAATAAAAAACACAGGTCCAAATCAGACAATAAGAACTATTCTAAAATTTAAATTATTGTGTGTTGGAGCTTATCAGACATAGACAATGATATAAATATATTTTTATTAATAAGCTCCTGGTCTGAGGCTACATTGAACTGCCATTGAAAATCTCCACTTTCATTTGGTTGTTGAGTACCATAAATTTGTGAAATTAAATTCTCTGTGGTGTGTTTTTCCTGAGAACTTTTCTACTGTCAAAAGAATTAATTCATAAACTCATTTTCTGTAAAATTAACAAGGCCATACAAATTATCATTATTTAATTATACTAAAACAGTTGCATATAGAGTACATGAACATCACAATATTTTTTGAGTATTTTATTAATACTCCACACTGTGTGAGCTGGACAAGAGACGCTCCTTTTCCTGTAAAATAAAACTGGGTGTTAAAAGTAATGTATTGACTGAATAAAATTGGTTCTGATCTCAGGCTTTTAAAGATTATTGTTTATATTCTCTTTGGTGGATTGTGGGTAGATAATAAATCTGGATTACAGATGAGTATTCAGGAATCTATAAATGCTTATTCATTCTTTCCAATATTAACTGAAGTCATACCACTGATTAATGCATTTGTATATTTAATCAATTGAAGACTAATAATCTCTACCTATTAAGGGTAAACAATCTTAGACTATAGCCATAATCAGGTAAGACTATCTATGGCTATGTTGTTGATATCCTTATAGTATTTAAGGACATCTTCATACAACATATACATTTGTTTTTGAACACTTGTCCTTTAATAATAGTACACTGGCAATGACCATCCTATCTAAAACTGTTTTAAGGTTTCAAAAGCATTTATTCAGCACAATCTTAAGTAATTCTAAAATATCTAATCATTTTGAGATTTTTCTTTGGATGGCACAAATCTGAACCTGTTTAGGAATTAAAGAGCAGCCTAGGATTTATCTTCAATCATGTTTCCTCTAAACAAAATAATGAAAAGCACATATCCCATCCATTTTAAGTATAAACAATCCCTGTGCTCTGCAGAGTACATATTTTTAAAACATAATTTAAAATATATTCTTTGAGTATTTCATAATATATAAAATGCATTTTCATTATATTTTTACTCCTTTCCTCCATCCAACTCCTTCTGGATCCCCCATGCCCCTTCCAACTTCATGTCTTCTGTTTTGATTAATAATACAGTTGAGTCCAGTTAGTAGAATCCATACATGTCTGGATGCCCAATAGTGTGTGGTCTACTTACCATGGTTTAAAACCCTAAAGAAAGCTGACTCTACCTCCCCTCACAGTCATAAACTCTTCATTTAGGATTAGAGATCAGCATGTTCCTTCCCTATCTATGTTGGATTACTAACTGACTTGACCTTTGGTAGGTCTTGTACAGACAACCACAGTTGCCACAAGTCTTGTCATGCCTAGAAGCTATTGTTATGACTGGTTCTCACATATTTTCCGCTTCAACTCCTACAAAGATCCCTGGACCTTACAAAAGGGATGTGGTATGTCTCATCTGAGACTGAGAACAATTTATACTTGTTCTCTGCACTTTGACCAGTGGTATGTCTGTATCAATCACCACTCACTGCACATAGACAATTCTATGATCAGGACTGAACTGAGGCAATCTATATGTATGGAAATATGTATTAAGAAGCCAGTTTGGTACCATGTCCATTTAGAAAAATAATAGTAACAGGTTTACCCTAAGGACTAAAGGCTCCCTAGCTATGAAATTCTCAGCAAATCCATGCAAGCTATTTCAAAGGGGGATTAATGAGTCCTCCTCAAATACAATACTCCAATCTACTCAGTCTTTGAATGATTTACATGAGATAAAGACATTAATTTTCTTCTTTCTTATTAGATCAGAAATCCAGGCTTCAAATAATCCTGACCAATGGTATACATGATGTCTAACAGGAATATTACACTGTTGTTATTTTATATTTTAATAGCAGATTTTAGTGTTTAAAATTATAAAAGATGCCTTTTGTGATAACAAGCATGAAGTATTTGTGTGTGTTTGTTAACATACATAAAATAAATGTGTCCTATCATGTATTTGTTTGACAGTCACTAGCATTTCACCTTGAACTTAAAAATTATCCTTAAGTGCAACAAAGCCTCATAGTAATTTTTCTTAATAGGGCACAATTGTCCTGCCTCTATGCCTTTACATGTTTTCTATCTGTGAGGATCAACTTCATGAGTTCTATCAGGAGTCTGTGCTTTTAGACAGGACTCAGGTACTGCATTTTAGAGGTAGTTTCCATCTCAAATACCAATTCAATTTGTGTGCAGCTTGTAATTTATACAACTTTCTCACACCCAAAGCTCCTTTACTGGGGGTGTTGCCCCACACCATTCCCTGCTTCTTCCCACAGTTAGCTTCTGAAAAGCAAATGTTTTTATATATTATCTGAATTCCTCTCAGGCAAGGATAGGGTTTCTAAGGTATTGTTACTTGAAATTGCGTTCTGTAAACAGCTTTTCACAATCTTCTAATAATAATCTCAAAAATAATATCATACCATCAGCAGCTAGAGAGACCTTTCTATTATGTGATTTCAGAGCTCCTGATGCTGCACTTCTTTAATTGCAGCCTAATTAGCTTGATATAGAAGACTTCATGCATGTAATTTTTGTAATTACCATTACTTAAAAACAAAATAGGTGAGAGCTAATCCAAATGCAGCTTTCATAGATTTACTGTCATTGCAAGAGTTTTCTTAAATCCTACCCCCTGCTTCAGATGTTAACAGCCACTCTAGTCATATAAAATATTTACCAAACCTGAAAGAATTAGCAAGAAGCCTAATGTTCCTGAATGTCCTGAGTGCCAATACTATTAATCTCATTTGCATAATGTTAGTAATTTCAAATAATTCTTTAAACCTTTCTAGAAGAAACTGAAAACTAAAGGAATAGTATTTTTAAGTGAAATAAAAATTTTATTTCTCTTTCATCCATTGCTTCCATGTTTCACCTATCCAGCTCCATGAATATAATTTTCCTTTAACCTTCACCATATTTGGTTGAAAGATAAATATACATTAAGGAACTCAAAAGCAAAAGCCAGTCAAATCTCCTGGTTTAAATAATTCTGAATTCTATTTGTTCTTGTAAATAAATATGGCCAAATATACAAATGTAAATTTTAATACCCTTACTTACATTGAACATTCTTTCACAAAAAGAAACACTAATGTAACACTAATGGCCTGCTTATGAATCAACATTACATGTATGCTAGCTGAATTTTAAAAGCATGTTTGACATTGTTAAGACATTTTCACACACAAAAATAAAATCACTGTCATTTTTCTTTGGAGAAACTATAAATATTTTATCATACAATATTTTCAGATTGACAAAATTTGAGAAGATAGTATAGTTTCTATATTCCTCCAACCTAAGTTTGCGTTTTTCCAACATCTAATAATAACGTGGTATTTATATGACTAAAGAAAATCTATAATTTATTACTATTTTATTCATTTATACCACACTTTTTTTATTTTAGTGCATCCTGTCTGTAATGTCATGTTGCAATCTTTGTCATTAGTCTGAGTTGAATTATGCCAAATACATTCTCCATGACTATTGATTCGGTTTTTGTATATAAATATGATTAATTACAGTGGTTTCTATATTTTAAAGGATACTGTATCCAAGGAATAAAATAGACCTTTTCATGATATATTAGTAACATATATATGTATATGCACATATATAATATCTACAAATTTTACATATAATCTTAATTTAATTATGTGATAATACCAAAAATTGGTCTTATTTATTTATTGATTCTCTTTCCCCTTCTTTCCTTCTCCTCTCCCTCCTGCTCTTCCTCTCCCCCCTTCTTATTTCTCTTTTTTGTCTTTTTATTTTAGTCCTACATTTCATCCTAAAAGATACTGGATTCCTATTTATTTAGAGTTTATTTATTTATTTATTTATTTATTCTCTTTTTATTAGAAAGAAAAGTATTTTAGTTCTGTAGCCCACTTTTTAATTGGATTGTCTGGTGTTTTGGAGACTAGCTCTTTGAGTTCTTTGTATATCAGCCCTGTGTCAGATGTGGGGTTGGTGTGAATATCTTTTTCCAGTCTGTGGGCTGCAGTTTTGTCTTGCTGACTGTGTCCTTTGCCTTACAAAAGCATCTCAGTTTCAGGAGGTCCCATTTATCAATTGTTCATCTCAGTGTCTATGCTACTGGTGTTATGTTCAGGAAGCTGTCTCCTGTACCAATTAGTTCAAGGGTATTTCCCACTTTGTCTTCTAATAGGTTCAGTGTAGCTGGATTTATGTTGAGGTCTTTGATCCATTTGGACTTAAGTTTTGTGGATGGTGATAGACTTGGATCTATCTGCAGTCTTCTACATGCCGTCATCCAGTTATGCCAGTACCATTTGTTGAAGATGTTCTCTGTATTCCATCGAATAAATTTAGATTGTCAAAAATCAGGTGTTCATAGGTGTGTGGGTTAATATCAGGATTTTCAATTTGAATCCATTGGTCTACATGTCTATTTTTGTGCCAGTATCAAGCTGTTTTCAGGATTATAGCTCTGTAATAGAGCTTGAAGTCAGGGATGGTGATGCCTCAAGAAGTTCCTTTGTTGTACAAGGTTGTTTTGGCTGGCCTATCTGGCTTCAGTAGTGAAGTAATACTAGCCTCTGAAGGTGAACTTCAAAGTTCCTTCTACTCCCATTTTTTGTTGTTTCTTCAATAACAGCACTAGTATCTATTTTCATAAGTTTCCAAGAAGATAATATGACCTTGAATTTTCTTCTTGAAGAGTTACTAAGAAATAATTCAATTTATTCGATGAAAAGATATTTGGGTTTTCCGTTTCTTCTTGAACAACATTCTTGCAATTTGTGTCTTCCCATCTTCAAGGAGTGTGCCATTGTATTATAAAAGAGCATGAATCTTTCTTTGAAGCTCTTCTAGAAATGCTGATATTCATTATACTTCTCTGTACTGTAAAATTAGCTAATATGCCATTACTAACACAACTTCAAGCCATAATTTTCTTCACTGATAAAATTCTTCTTACCTCACATTCCCTCTACTTTTTATTTGATAGAGACAAATCTTGTTACTTTATAACTTTGAATATGGAACTATAGTGGCTATTCCATTAATTTCTACAGTATAAGGGGAGCATTTTGCTCTGTCACATTTTGATTTTTTCTTATTGTTCTGTACTTAAATACTGTCCTGCTCTGCTTTTTGATATGACACATCTAATTGTATATGTTACATATGATTTTTATTTTTATCTCAAATATATCAACAAACCATAGAATCTTCTCAGTTGTTTTTTTTTTTTTTTTTTTTTTTTGTAAATGGATTGCAGTAAGTTTGGACATCTTCAGGCTTAATATACACATCTTTATCAAAGTTATGTATTAAATAATGTACCATAGTACAATTTTTGTGTGTTTTAAATATTTGTTCTTGCTTTATATATACAAATGGTTGTCTGCATATATGTGTGTGCATTGCATGTACACAGTACCCGCAGTGCCCAGAAGAAGTTGTCAGACCTTATCAGTCTGACTTACATGTGTTTAGTAATAAGTCACAATATGTTTGCAGGAAACTGAACATAGTTCATAGCTTTTCTTTTTTCAAAAACTGCAAATGTTCTTAAATGCTGAACCATTTCTCTAGCTATACTTTTTTTGTATACCTGTTTTTTGTTGCTGTGTGCTTGTTTGATTGGGGGTTTGGTTTCTGTTATTTGCATGAGAATCATCTATATAGCCCAGACATGCCAGTGACACAGAGAGCTTTGTTAGTCCGGTCACCTACATTAAGTGGTGAGATTATAGGTATGTGCCATCATGGTAGCTTTAAATTATCTTTTTGTTCTGTTTTACCTTGAAGCCTATATTATTTTATTTTTTACTATGTGCCTCTCAGATTTCATATAGACACACAAATCACATGTGTTTGTGTGTGTTTGTAGGTATGTAATACCTAAAGGCAGAAGTGAAGCTTTATGTCTATATAAAGGGGTAAAGGGAATTAATAATGGGAGGAGGAGGTGTGGGAAAAAATCAGTAAGTTATATGAAAGGCTATAGATACAACATATAACATATACATGTATACAAAGTTTAGAAAGTTCAAATGATGAACAATAAGAAAAGTTTTGAGTGTAGGTACCTTGTTTGAATAGCTAACACTCCCCCAGGAGACATTACATGGTTATAGGAAACACATGGAGAAGCAAGGAGCATTTCTCTTCCTGGGTTGGTCAAAATGCAAATAAATCAACTTTCATTCATCAAATTGCTCATAATTTTTTTTGAAAAGTGACAGGTTATGAAACTAAATGTCTCTGTAACAACCAAATAGAGTAGAAAAAAGTGAAGAGTACATGTAATCTACTTATAAGAAGAACAGTTCTATAGAGCCTCTGCAATAGTCCTTTTGGTAAGAGTTTATACACTGATATAGATCAGCTGACATAAGCCATTAATATTTCTAGATACTTCTAAATTCTTCTATTAATAGTTTCTGAGCATATTTCTTAGTAAATTCCAAGGTTTAAATTCCATGAGTTTATATACTGACTTGTAGGGAAGGAGTCTTAGAGGAAACTGACATTTGGTGATGTTGGAAGACATGTTTGAAAATGTCTCTACCTTTAGACAATGGAGTTGTGGAAGCAGTTGTAATACAAGTTGGAAACACAAAAGCCATATATGGAAAAGGTGAAACACAGGAGGAGAAGGCTCCACCAGGATAATTCCCTTCACTGCTTAGGTTCTACTTAATTGCTTACTAATTTTACCCAGGAATTATTTTAAGAAAGAAAAAAAAGTTGAATAGAATTTTGCTTTAATGGTTCTGCATGTAAATAATATAGTCCATGAGAGCATAAAGATTTCATTCCTGTACTTTCAGAAGAAATCATTCAATACACAAATTTCCTCAAGTGAATTTGTCCATCAAATGATGGCAGCAAAAAGCCCAAATTACTCTTATTGAATTATGCCATTGAGGAAGACATAAAGAAAAGTTTGAATCATTGTGACACAACATTTGGGAAAAGGGAACTGATTTGCTGGAGGTTGGCAGGCTGCCTTTTTCACTTGTTCCTATAAGAGACAACAAAGCTCTGAAGCTTTAGACCCTAAATCTAATTACTATCTAACACCAAACACAAATTCCATAGCCTCAAACCAAAGACTGATTAAAATTAGACCTAGTGTTTTCTCAGAATCATAGCCAAGTTTGCAGTGCAAAACTTTAAGTGGAAGGAGAAACATATTCAGTTTTATTGATGACCTACACTCAAGTTTATTTAAGAGAATACCAATTGGGAAAGAACCATAAATTCCCATCAACATTATTAGGAGATCTGGGTGTGGTTGTAAATTAAACTTCCCTTTCTTTTATGATTTTTAATATAAATTAGAAACAATCTTGTTTTCCATGTCAATCCCAGTTCCCTCTCCCTCCTCTCCTCCCCTGACCCCACTAACATCCTACCTATCCCATACCATTTCTGCTCCCCAGGGAGGGTGAAGCTTTCCATAGGGAATCTTCAAAATCAGACACATCATTTGGATAAGGGCTTAGTTCCTCCTCCATATGTCTAGTCTGAGAGAGTATCCCTTTATGTGAATATAAAGTCCATTCATATACTAGGGATAAATACTGATCCACTAACAGAGACCCCATAGACTGCCCAATTCTCCTAACTGACACCCACATTCAGGGGGTCTGGGTCAGTCCTATGCTGGTTTCCTAGCTATCACTCTGGGGTCCATGAGCTAACCCTTGTTCAGGTCAGCTGTTTCTGAGGGTTTCTGGAGTCTGATCTTGACCCCTTTGCTCATCACTCCTCCCTCTCTGCAACTGGATTCCAGAGTTCAGCTCAGTGTTTCGCTATGTGTGTCTGCTTCTGCTTCCATCAGCTACTGTATGAAGGCTCTAGGAAGACATACAAGGTAGTCACCAATATCATTATAAGGGAAGGGCATTTAAGGTTGCCTCTCCATTATTACTTAGATTGTTAGTTGGGTCATCCTTGTAGATCTCTGGATTTGCCTAGTGCCACATTTCTCTTTAGACCTATAATGGCTCCCTCTATTATGGCATCTATTTTCTGGTTCTCCTGTATTCGCCACCCCACTCTGTCTTCCTGGTCCTGCATGTCCGCCTCTCCTTTCCTTTTCTCCCTTCTCTTTCTCTTAATTCCCTCTTTCTTCCCCCCATGCTCCCAATTTGTTCAGGAGATCTTGTCCCTTTCCCCTTCCCTGGGGGACCATGTATGCAGGGATAGCACAGCCATTAAATGCTAGGGTCACAAACTTCCCTTTCTTAAACAAGCTTTCTCTGGTATCACAGCAGCAGCAGCAACAACAAAAACAAACATGGGACATATAAACAGATGACAAAAAATTTGAACAATTCTATTAAAGATGTCAAGCAAGTCTGAACCAATAAAAAAAAAGAAAAACCTAGGACCAAGAGTGAAAATAAAGCAACTGAAGAAAATAATGCAAAGAGCAAATAGTTCAAACACATTGTTGCCTTAATATAAAGGCAGAGAACACACCTGAGCAGAACAGCAAGTGTCAACAGTGAGTATGATACTTAGTCCAAGCTGGTGTCCAAGACATGCAAATATGCATCTATGGAGCATGCTACTGGCCTGGAGCTCTCCCAGGGATGTGACCTCAGACTATAGGGAGAGTTCATTTATCCTCAAATCAATCTGTTTTACTCTGAATGCTTTTAACCTGATTTAGGTAAGACCTACCCATGCTATCAAAAACCTTTAGATGTAGAATACCTCTACAAATGTTTTCACAATAATACCTAGATTAGACTTTTATATACATGGATATTATAGTTTATCTAAGAAGATGTAGGAAACTAACCATTAAAAATTTCATTCAGGATTCCCTTTCCATTTATTTATCTTAATAATTGATAGCTTTACATTTCCCATGAATTTGATTTGACTTTTTGAAAGTTTTTTTTTTCTCATGGAATTCAATTTACAGGGGTGGTATGAGATCTTTATAAAATTTGTATTATGATTGTTATTACACTATATAGGAAAGCAATTTTAATATAATTATATTGAACCAGCCACCTTTTTGAAAAATACCTTTTCATAAAAAATATTTTCTGGAGTTAGAAAGCAGGTGCATCATCTATTTTTGTATCCTAACATTTTTCTTTTTATATAAAGGGACATTAAGTATTTAAATGTGACAGGTGCATTTAAATGCCCTTAGACTTATCCTAAACAGAGACAAAACTACACAAAAGAAAGTATCATTCAATCTCTATCTCTTTTTATGATTGCTTCCCATTGAATTTTCACATGTGTAACAAGACATAAATATGAAAACTAATGATGTTCTATAAATGCATCAAAATTTAGACTGCTAGAAACACTTTTGTGAAGTTAAATGACACAGAGAGCAGACGATGAAGCAAAAGACAGAGGGGCAATGTCATCTATAAGTGTGAATGTTAGCAAAATATGAAACAAAATGAGAGCATCCCAAGTACCCACAGAGTTGTACTTTTACCTTCTCCAGTGAGAATCAATTGTTCTCCATATGGACATTTCTTCTCATTATATTTTATTAATTTCTGACAGTATTATTTTTTCCTTTTCATCTCCTAAGATGCCCCCCCTTATGTTAGTAGAGTGCCCAAGATTCATTTATTTTTTTACAAAAGTGTATAAATGTCTCTATACAATTCTGAAAATTAGATTCCATTTTGGAAAAAGAGGAGAAATGGTAACCACTAAGGCTTATATAATAAAAAATATTTTCTTTCCATTCCAAACTTTTCAAGTTAATGAGAGAAGATAAAATTTTTATTGTATGCACAATAGTATATTTACTAAAATGCATGGTCCCAGATAGTGCTATTCAGGATCCTAGGAGAAAAATAAATCAATTGTCTTCCTCAGTTGTGAACCTTGTGAGCAATAAGACCCATGTGGCACACAAAAGTTGCCCACTCTCACGAAATAGTGTTATTACTAGTTTGAGAGTAGCCAACCTCTCTCCGATTAAATTTGAAGTTCAGTCAAATTTTACTAATTTTACTAATACCGTAAAAGTTGTCAAAAAATCCATGGCATATTAGGTCATAGGTCTAGGGGGCAACTAAACAACACTGCTTAGCTAAATCAACAGTGTCAAGTAGCTTTCTAAATTCTTAAATTTACACCTAGAGACAACTGCTACTATTAGGCTTATTAAGAAAGGCCTCTCATTATAATGAATGTAGAAACCACATTTGTAAAAGATACTGAAAATAAGCAATAAATGAGTGCTCATGTTTAAAAAGATATTAATACCATCTCCTCTAAGGCTCAGGAAACAGTAAGAGGAGAGGAGGGCAAGGATATAAGAGCAAGAAGATAGGAGACAGGCTGCAAAAATTACCATTATCTGGGCATGACCCAGCCACTGCAATCAACAACTCAAAGCAGCTACAGATACCTCCACTGGTTTGCGCAAGATTATCCCAATAGTCAGGCATGGATAGAGGAAGGATTCAGAGGCCCTACTCCTCACTTTGATCTATTAGCTAAAGATAGATTCATGGAGAATAGAATCATTACCATCATTAGTAATTCCACTAGGCTCTAAGGGATAGTTCCAATCCAATGGTCACACAGATGAACTTACTTAAACGAAACGTTAAGTCACAAAACCTTAAGTCATGAATCTAGAGTTTATCTGGTTTGGGTGGGGGTGGGATAGATTTGTTGATTAGGTACATGTGTATCAAATTGCCAAGGAACAAAATTAAACAAACAATGAATTGGGAAACATTACTGTTTTGCTAGAGCCATTTTTGACAAGAAATATAAACAATCTGCCCAAACAAACTCATGGTTTAGTTTAAGAGAAATTCTTTGAACTTAATATTTTCATGAAGACTACAGGTAGCTAGATTTAAGTTTAAAGTTTTAATACTTGAATGTATGATTCATAGCTGTAGGTAAGCTCATTACAAAGAAAGTGAACCAATTTGATTAATAAAGCTACAGGGAAGCCCCCAGATGGCATAAACATCAGGACTCCTGTTGATCTCAGCACAAGATGGGGTGTTTCCTGAGAACAAAGCTAGAGGAACCATTGCCTGAATAACTTCTTAAGTAGTGATGTTACCTACCTATCGCAGAGTGGAATGTGCCAGCTACAGCTAGTGTGTTAGTCACCCATTTCTCTTATTTCTGCATTGGGTCCATACCACTAGGCAACAGGATACTGAAAGTCCCCTGAATTACTAAAATACATATTTTTAAATAGAATTTACTACTAAATATACTGTGGACCTTTAATTGTCATCAATCATGTGGGGCATAGATAGATGGCAAATTTTAGTAAAAAGGTGTCTAATATATGCGACTAAAGTTAAGATGAATGACAGTTTTTCAGTCTCAGCTAATGTGCTCTCATTTGTCACCAAAAGACATCAACAAAAGCACACATGAAAATGGCTCTCCTCAATAACCAAAAATTAAAGACAAAAAGAAAAGAAAGCATAACAAACAGACCTTACCAAATTAGACATGTTATTGTCTGAATTCTTTCATCCGTTATGAAACTATTTGCTTTTTCTTTGCCTTCATATGTTTTCTCCTTTTATCTCTATAAAATGCCTTTTCTTATCCCTGTGTATATTTTAATCTCTCTCAAATCCCAGCCTGTATTCCCACAGGTTTAAAATGGTGTGTGACAAATCACCTGCACCTTTGCCGACACAGGCTTGTGCATCTGTAGGGAGCCTTCCTCCTGCTGACTGAAAAAAACAAAATCATTAGATTCTATTTTTCAAATTATGCCCCTCTGCCTCCTGCTGCTGTCATCTGATATGGAACACAGGAGGGCCAGGCTGCCCTGGCATAAAGAAATGGCAGACTCTAGCAGCAGGGCCTCTGACAATATCAATTTTAAATGCTTTTAAATAAACACACTTCACATGAAGGAGGTCTAGCACTTTTCAAAAAAAGAACCACCAAAATATATATTTGCTGTGTATCTGCAGTATTGCTCTGGCTCTGTTGAAAAGGGAAGGAAAATGGCAGCCCCTTCAACTGGCCTCTCTGACAGAGTCACTTGAGTGAGTATGCTCTCCTGTTGACAAGAGTGGAGAAAGGGAAGGCAAAGCAACAAGAAAAAGCTTTAATTGGGATAAAATCCTATAGAGGAAGATATTTGAAAATGAAAGTCATTGAATTTGTGGGTGGCGAATCAGGCATGTAGGAAAAATTTGAGTGAGTGGGGATGAATTGCTTTATGATGGCAGTCATGAAGAAACACATTCATGATTTGACTTGCAGAACTTTTTAAAACTGGCAACATTAAGAGTTCTTCTAGTTTTTCATGGTCCCCTAAACATGAAAAATTTAGCCTACAAGACAATGCTTCTCTTGCTTATATCACACATGTGGCTTTAATAATAAACTATGACAAAGTTTCCTAGAGCCAGTGTCACACTTTATAGCAGTTTTCTCTTCCAAGTGTTTATACTGACACATGCCAGTTCTTTTATAGATTACACATCAGTTCATTATATTAAATGTTTTCTATCATATGTAAATGTAAGCAAGGCATGAGAAAATTGCAAATGGTTGTATATAGACAAATATATATATATATATATATATATATATATATATTCTCATTTTATTCAATCTAGTACTACAACAAAAATAAAATTTATTTGTTGAAACTGGGATGTAACTCAGTTGGCAGACTACTTGTGTGGTATACATAAGGTCCTTGGTTCATCCTCAGTACGTCATAGAAAAGGTGAGATGGTGCAATCCTGTAGTCCCAGCATTTTGTAGGTAATGGCAAGGGCATAGGAAGTTCAAGCTTATCTTTGGCTGCGTAGTGGGTAGAAAAACAAACTTACTCATTTGGGCAAAAGCTCAAGTTCAAGCTATGAAACATGAAAATGTTCTGAGAGGCCTTCATTTTTTAAATCATTATAAACTTGTGCCTAGCACAAGGTTATTACCATGAAGAAAAATTTTGGATTGATAATCTCTGTCCATGCCAGGAAGACACATAAGACAATTGTCCAAATCAAGACCAGGAAAGTAAGAGATCAGAATCTTATGGTCATGTTTCAGATATTAATTTACAATAGTACCTTTTTGAGTAAGTATTAAAGAATGGACAAGAATAGTACACACCTTTGAAGTCAAAATAGCAAAGGGAAGAGTCTGAGGTTACTAAAGTCTGAAATCTTACAGAGACATTTATAACTCAGTCTGCATCTCTGGAAAGATGTCGTTTCTGATGTTTACATCATTATGAACATATGTAATGCAGGGAATATAGAAAATCAACCTTATGATTGGAAATTGCTTCTAGTAAGAATCTGATGAGATAAAAGGATCATGCCCATCCTTTGCTACTGATGCTGGACTTTGCAGTAGTCTCCCCAAAGACTGAGCATGGGAGGAATCCAGCAGTTAAAGGGGAACTTTCAGAATAACAGCGCAGCATCTCAAGCAAGACTACTGAAGAATGTGTAAGAGTTAATGGAAAAATGTGAAACAAACACATACATGGACATGACTATCTACCATTTTTTTTTCCTGTAAAACTCCAATGCCTTCATATCCAGTGTCCATCTACTTTCAAGCACATCCTGGTATGGCTAAAAAATTACAGGACAAGTTTAAACACATTTGTTTTTCAAAATTGCATAGAATAAAGCTTCTGGTGATGAACAGTTTCAGTGATAGCCACCTTCAATGTCTTTCCTAAAATCTCACATAATATTCCTTACATTTTCAGTTGGATCTGAGTTCCCACACTTGTGATGTGGAATAGCTTGATGAAACAGTGCCAGTGACATTTTGGGAATTCTGGAGGATATTATTACAAGCCTTTTAGTATCTGCCTGAAGTCTATGACAGGCTAGCTCACAGATAAGTCTTGGTTACTTTGATTGTGGCTGAGCTAAAAATGTCAGAAACAAAGCCACACAAGGAAGAACAGGTTTATTTAACCTCACAATCTGAGTACTCTCTGTTTGAGTAGAAAGTCATAGTAGCAGGAACATGAGGTGACTGGTCCCTTTGAGTCTGCAGTCAGAGAGCACAGATTGATGAATATTGGTATTTAGTTCACCTTTTTCTTTTTTAATTAGCCTGGGACCCCAGCCCATGGAATAATGACAGCCATATTCAGCATGGGTGTTCCCACTTCAGTTTAGCCTATCTGAAAATACTGTAGAGAAATACCCAAATATTTTTCTCACAAGCAATTCTAAACCCTAAGAGTTGTCCAATCAAGATTTGTCATCACAGGCGCTCAGTCTCAGAAGTCAGCCTGTCATACTTTGAGATGACTGAGTTGCATAAAAGGCTTATGTGGAGGTGCCACAGAAGACAGCCTTTAGTGTTAGAGCTAAGTCTTTATTTCAAGGCCCATAGAAAATTATTAGAGTATCCCAGAATAAAGCAATCGTTTCTCTGGCTGGAATCATTAAAGTTATCAGTATAACTTAATCACTCATGAATTAAAATAGGACAAAATAATATCTTTGAGTTTTAGAATATAGCCATAGAATCACTTTTCTCCTAAATTTTTATTTTCAGGTACAATTACTGATTAGGATAATGATTAAAATGAATATAGACCCCAAATTTTAATGTAAGGCTTTCTTTTGAATACAGAACATAGACCTGCATAAAATAACTGTGATAGAGAAAGCTCACTCTAGAGTTAATTTTGTTTCCTTATAATGCAAAAACAATCACATGACCACATCCTCGTATAGGAAACGTATAAGATTTGTACATACACACCAGTGAAATTTACTGAATTCAAATATTCATGTTCCAGTTGAATATTTAAATGAGCATCACACACATCTGTAGTGAGTTTTAAAAAATGAATAAATCATAAACAAAAAACTTTGTATTTCTTGCTGTAAGTCATTGTAAAGTTATAATTCATTCTTTAATTCAAAGTAAATCAAGGAAGTTGTCTACTACTAACAAAATAGTCCATGAAAAATCCTAAGTATCAAGGTAGAGATGTACCTTAAATCAGAAAAATAAATAGGTATGAAAAGATGCTGACATATTTTTACTTCTGTTACATTTATGCATTTAAGTATTTATAAATTATAAGGACTGCAGAGATATTTCAGTAAGAAGCCTTGTAAAATAGCTGGGCCTGATACATAATTGACAACTCAGAGGCAGGAGAATTCCTAAAGATTCACAGGTTATATGGGGAGATTCAGGACAATAAGAGACCCACTCTCAGAAGAAAACAGTGAGGATGTTGTCTGAGAAATGATATCGAAGGTTGTCCTATGGCTTTCACATTCTCACATCCACCAGTATACACATGCACACACACGCACACACACACACACACACACACACACACACACACACACACACACAAACACACAGTCACAAACATGCAAATATAACAAATATTTTAGATTATGTTTTTGTCAAAATAGCATAATAGCTAAAATGGTATAGCAATACAAAATGACCAATTGTCCAAAGTCAAATACATATTGTGTTTTTTCATTTACTTAGAATGGCCTATATCCATTCAGGAAACTCTAAGTCAGCTCTAAGATGCAATGCATTTCAGCTTGGCCAAGGGAAGAGAAACCTTTAACATGGTTCTACATCAGAATTCCTGAGTAGCCTTTAAAAGTCTCATTGTCCATCCAGAACCCCAATGAATTAAATCCACATCTCTTGAACAGAGAACCAGACATTAGAATTTTTCAAAACTCTAAGTAATTCTCATGTGCACCTCTGCTTAAGTACCACTGATCAATAGCCTCATAGAACCAGAGGCCACAGGGGTATCATTTTATTAAGTTTGACTATTCAGCCAGCACTATTCCCAGCCTTTCCTATGGTCTTCACTGGCATGAAAAGCACAGTTGGCACTTATATTAATGATACATATTCAAAATTAACAAGGAATATGTTAATATTATCTGAGCTATTTGAGGCCTAAATGTGTCTTATATTGTTAAGACAACTAATGATCTGGGCAATTAACAGTCCCCACACAGGTGGTATAAAAAAAACTTAAAGATAAGAAATGTGAACAAAATTTAAAAATAAAGTATATTTTGCTAATTTCTTTTTACTAATGGAGAAGGAAACTATGCTTGAGTATGAAGGGGAAGCTGGGGAAAGAAAAAGAAAGTTAGAATTAATCCTACAGTACTAACATAGGCAAGGCTTCCATCATGCAGTAGTATAGTATTCAGCTTACAATATAGACAAATACTAAAGCACAAATGTAGTTGCCACATATATTATTAATGTTATTATGCATATTAGTAACCTCTATAAGTAAGTTTTACATAGAAACAAACATATTCAAGCAGCAAAAAGAGTCAGAGCCCAGATGTCAATTTCTAGATACTGTTTTCCAACCAGAGTTTGGTGAAGAAGTGCTCCATTCAAAACAATCAAGAAGATTTGGAACACCAGGAGTATAAACATGCTCAAAATACTAAAAGATAAAAATAATGTGCATTGACAAAGAAAATAACCATAAAGGTTACTCAATGACTAAAGCAGGAACATTTAGAGAAACCAGCGAAATACTACAGTACTTAATTATAACTCAGAGTATAAAGTGAATGTTCAAATCCAAATAACTAACTGGGCATCCAGCAATGACTTTTTTTCTCACTTAGGAACTGCATTCAGTTGGGCAGGGGTGGCTCAAGCCTATAGTCCCAGCATTCAGAAGGCAAATGCAGGGGATCTCTGAGGGTTCCAGGACAGACTCCAAAGCCACAGGGAAACCCTGTCTCGAACCCCCCCCCCATTGAATTAAATTTAATGTGCACATTATTCTTAGAGTTACAGAAACTCATGCATAAATCTCTCTCTGTCTCTCTCTCTGTCTCTGTCTCTCTCTGTCTCTCTCTCTCTCTCTCTCTCTCTCTCTCTCTCTCTCTCTCACACACACACACACACACACACACACACACACACACACAGTTGAAGATGACTTAGTAACAAAGAGCCAATGACAGATATTGAGAGGTAAAGATAGGAAGAGCTTGATGCATCTTCAGCAAACAATGAAGCATATTATTAGTGATGTCCTGGTCATCAGCTGTCTGCTGCTACAGTGTAGGGAGCAGCGCTTTGCCCTTGGTGCTCTTCCTATGATCCCATAAACTCAGTGTAACAGAAATCCAGACATGCTGTAGGCACTTGTGAGGACTCCTTTAGACATGTAAGGGCACTCATAAAAAGAAAAGATAGAGAGATTGCTGCTGACCAGATGGATTTGATGACTAATTTCAATGTAGCACTTTCCATTGGCCTCTAGAATGGAAAGGAGGGTGACTAAGCCTCCTGAGAAGCTGGGAGTAAGTTTGTAGCTTAGATAAAAGTGTGGTACTCCAGCTGTAGTCAAGATATATTATATAGGAGAAGAATTTTAAAAAAGTGCGGTACCAGAGTTAGTATTTTAGTTTGCCAAAAGTGAGGGATTAACAACAGGAAAAAAAAAGACATCTTTATACTGCCTTTTAAATTTTTACTGTAAAGAAAAAATATTATTTCAAAGCTGGCTATAGTGATTCTTTTATGTTAACATAATACCCTTGGGAGGTTGAAGCAAAAATATAGCATGTTCAAGGCGACCTAAACTACACAATGAGACCTGCCTCTAATCAGCCACCATCACCGCAGTAACACATTTCAGAGTAAAAGTTCATTGAAGACATATATGTACAGAGGAAAGCATTCCTCTAAGTGCTAAACAGGGGAAAAATTGATTATCATACACACTGGTTTCTGTTCTCTTATTAAAGATCAAGTTGGGGGAAGGACACAGAGAAAGAGCAAGGAAAGCGATACCTTAATAGAGACAACAATTATGGGGTTAATGAGAAACCTAGCACTAGGAAAATTCCCAGGAATCCACAAGGATGACCCCAAGGAAAAAATCTAAGCAATAGTAGAGAGGCTACCTTAATGGCCTTCCCCTATAATCAGATTGATGATTACATTAATTGCCATTGTAGAACCTTCATCCAGTAACTGATGGAAGCAGATGCAGAAATTCACAAGTAAGCATTGGACTGAACACCTGGAGTCCAGTTGTAGAGAGGGAGGAATGATAATATGAGCAAAGGGATGAAGTCCATGTTGGAGAAACCCACAGAAACAGCTAACCCGAGCAAGTGGGAGCTCACTGACTCCAGACTGACAACTGGGGAATCTGCATAGATCTGAACTAGGCACTCTGAATGTGGGTGACAGTTTATAGGGCCCTGGCAGTGGAACCAGTATTTATTCATGGTGTGTGTACTGGTTTTTTGGAGAGATTCCTTGCCCAGCCTACACACATGGGGAAGGGCCTTGGTCCTTCCTAAAACGATGTGACAGACATTGATGATTCCCCATGGGAGGCCTCACCATTTCTGAGGAGTTGGTTGAGGGGGGATGGGGAGATGATGGGGGGGGGAGTTGGAGGATGGGAGGGAGAGGGAACTGGGATTAGTATGTAAAATAAGATTGCTTTAAAATTAAAAACAAAGAAAAGAAAAGTTATTTAGCACAGACCATGAAAAAAGTATATTTTAAAATAAAGAAAATGTGATAGCTATTAATACCTAAACAAGAAATCTACACTAAATATTTTTTATATTTTACAGCATTCCCACGGCAGATGCCAACTGACCAGAGCTGTTTTTCCCGTGAATAATTCAGGCAGGGAAAGTAAAACCTCATTTAAATCAGTTCTGTCTGAACATTCCCATACTGTTGAATCTGAGCCTAAGCACATCAATAAAAAGGCAGAGATTTTATTGTATAAATTATTCTTTCTTCACACACATTTATTATATGGAATTATATTTTCCTCAATACCTACTGAAACTGGCTTCAATTCTGTCATGTTATTTCTTTTGACAAAAAAGGAGATTGGTTTAATATTACCCCTTTTTCTACTATTTTTTCTATGAAATTCATTTAGGTTTTAGATTCCAGTTGTGTCAGAAAATACTTGAAAAATTGGATTTCAATTTTACTTTACCTTTAATTCTAGTAAACCACAATGGACCTAAGGAATGAGTGACAGAAACTGCTGTATCAAATGTGAGGCTTTGGTTCCTCAGAAGCTGAACTGGGAGCCCGAGAGCTTGATGGACTCCTTGATAATTTAGAGCTAGAGGATCCAAACTCATGATGAATGTTAGAGGAAACATTTCCTTCTGCAACTGGGCTAGAATGTAACAGTCATGGGATTCATTTATTTTTTGTTTGTACATATATATGTATTCTCAAAATTCCATATTCATTTTATTTAATGTAGATTAATAATTTCCATATGTTTCCCTTTCCACCTCTGTGTCCTCTTCCCCACATTCTCCCCTTTGTTCCTTCATTCCTTCTTGTTCTAGCACCTTCTGCATTATGGGCAAGTGTCATAGCACTGAGCTACATACTCATTTCCCTATATTTTGTGAAGGTTTCATTTGGGACAGTGTCTTGAACCTCTGCTAAGTGTCCCAGGTAGGATTCCTTTCAGCACTGGAATCCCCTGTTGCCAAAGACCAAATAAATAACAACAAAAACAGCAAAAACAAACAAACAAACAAACAAAAAACATGTGCCATGCCAACTCAACGCCTAGTTTCAAGGAAGAGAATCACATTCTACTTTCTAATCAGCAAATATTTGCTGGAGACTAAGATTAGATGAGAAATGACTCAGCAGTGAGAAAAATAAATTTTTCAGCAACTGCTTTCCTAAATAATTCTACTTAACTGTTGTTTTGATGATTCCCTGAGCTTCCAACTTTCCCAGATTTCAGTCAGAATTCTCCCCTCAATACTCTTAATGTTTTGAATCAAATAAAGAAAATAAAATGCCAAGCATGTCAATTCATGTCTATAATACGAAAAATATAGAGAAAAGCAGGGCATGGTGATTTTGTCCATGATCAATGAAATGAAAATGCCTCAAAAAAACAAAAACAAAAAAAAATAGTTTCTGAGAAAGGACAAGTTACTAATAATTTGAAAAGATTATAACATCACTTCCTCTTTGCAGTGATGTATTATTTATGATTTAATAAAGATTGCCTGAAGTATTAAAATGCAAAGCCAGCCTCAATAGTTAGTTATAGAAGCTAGGAATTAGTGGCATACACCTTTAATTCTAGGACTCAAGATGCTCTCTGTGAGTCCAAGGCCACCCAGGCCTATATTAAAGGGAATCACTCAAATAGATTTACAGAGCTTAAATCTTTAATCCCAGCCCTAGAGAGGTATATAAAGACAGGAGCCCAGTGTCTCAGGCTGCATTCTGAGATTTAGTCTCCAGCCACATTGTGGAGAGGCAGTAGTCTGAGGCTTGGAGGAGAGGTCATGGAGACAAGATCACCCCTTTCAGTCTGAGGTAGAAATGAGAGCTGGTGACAGCTACTTTGTTTTTCTGATCTTTAGCTTGAAACTTGAACCTCAATATCAGTCTCTTGGTCCTTTTATATTTTGTGTTACATCTCTTGAAGTAAGTTTCTCAGAAAGAAACTAGAAAGTTAATAACTAAGAAATTAGAACCACAGTTCAGCACATGGATCCTCAAAAATAAAGTCGCCAGTTGACAAAGTAAGCGCTGCCTCAAAGCTTCTTAGACAGGCCTCAGAGCAGACTCACTAAAATCGATTCTGAATTTCTTTATGCCAGGACCTACTAAAAATCCATCTCATAAAAATGAATCATTGTAATTACTTGATAGTTGTTCTTCCCGCAAAAAAAATTTCCATCTGTCTGAGCTGGTGCAGACTGCTCCATAATTTCACCTCATATAGTAACTATAAATTGCTCCACTTTCCTACATGTTCTGTACCTTTAAAATTTTCAGTATCATCTGTCTGATATAGTTCAAGCCTAACCACTATCATTTTGGTGAGCAAGTGAGGCCTTTGCCACAAGGTACCCTAAACTATCTGGCTTTGATTAAAAACAGCCTTTTTCTTATTTCTGGAAAGAGGGTGTTGACAGGAACAATGATGCCACCCAAGAGAGCACCGAGAGACCACACAACCCATGCAGTTTTATTCAGTTCTTCCGTGAGACCTATACTTTCCTGTCATCTTCAAATCCCTCCCACATTGCTTCTACCAGGTATCCCATGGAACTTTGGAATTCATGACTTTGAAGCCAAGCTGAGAGCTCTGATTACTTTTGGTGGAAATTTGTGGTATTTATTTGATGGATCACATGGTATTTCTTGATGATTTTCATCTTGGACAAAGGAAGAGTTAATAGCACTACTTTAGAGGAATTCAAAATCCAAAAAGTTACCTTGAGGTTTAATTATGTATGAAAGCCTATAAGTCATCTACTTGCTTTCAATGTTCACACATGTATCATGGAACCACCTACAGTCTGTAGGACCAAGCGTAGAATTTGTAGCAGAGATATTTTTCCTATGTCTACCCTCTCACATTTTCTTCGTTTTTTAATTTTGATTTTTTTTTTGGTTTTTTGAGACAGGGTTTCTCTGTAGCTTTGGAGTTTGTCCTGGAACTAGCTCTTGTAGACCAGTTTGGCCTTGAACTCACAGATATCTGCTTGCCTCTGCCTCCAAGTGCTGTGATTAAAGGCATGTGCCAACACTGCCTGGTTCTTTATGTCCTTATTAGTGATAAAATATGCTAAACATATGACATCCTTTTCACTATGCCTGCAGTCTTTTTCCCTTTACTTCTCACTAATGTCAGTACATGGAAAACAGAGGGATCATCACTTTAAACGAAATTGTAGTGTCAAAGTTTAGTGGAGTTCAGAAAGACACCATTCTCTGTTGACACTACAAAATGATGAGTACCAGACAGAATACGACCAGAAAGCAGATAATCATTTTTATCTTTCTTGACAGCATGACCAGTTCCTGCATGTATACTCAACTGTATGCCATAACTGCAGTAAGGCAATCATTGAAAGCCACACATGATGGATGATGCAGAATCATGACTAATAGTGGAACCTATACTACATAAATGAGAGAGAACTTCAGAGGCAAGATAATCTATATTGTTTAAACTAAATTGTCCCCAAGAGCCATAGTGTGAAAAAATAGCACTGCTATTTTTGGTGGGAGAAATGAGATTAGTCATAAATGACAGATTAGACAATAAAGAACAAAAATGTTAGCTACTGTACTTGAAGAGACGAGGTGGTGCCTGGACATTGCAAAGTACTCTAGGGAAGAGACTCCATTAAGCACTTTTTGATCCTCATTATTATAAGTTAGTCTATCTAAATACAAGTTTTATTCATTTGAGTTGTTTATATACAGAGAAATTTGGCAAAAGATCCTTTCTCTGGGTCTTACACACTCAAACCATGCTGGATGCATGCTTCTTGTATTACCAGTCTTTCATCTGAAGGTTTTGTTAAACCACTTTTTAAAGTTGGTCATTTTTCTAAACTACAACCCTCTTGGATCAATTATACCAATTAAATTCCATCTAAAGTTTTCTTATAAAGAAGATAACATGTAAATCAGTAAATAATTCAGAAGCTTGTGATGTCATAATTTTCAAACTGGAAAATCACTTCAACTAAATTGCTAGTATTTTGGCCTTTACAACTCTTCTTTCTCTTCTTTTCATGATCGGAACATACTACTTCACATAGTTATATCTTTTATGCCTAGAAAGTCATACATATATTTACCATGATAGGATAATCATCATTTATCTCTGAAAAGCAACATCAGGAAATCACTACAGGTTTCACTAGAAAGTTATTACAAACCTTTCTTTAAATGTACTTAAGAAAAGATAATTACTTCACTCTTTATTTATGAAATGTTTCCTATTGAATACAGGTGGAGATAGATGAGCAAGAACAAAGGCATAGAGAAAGAGAGCCACACTTGAATATACAACAAAATGGTTTCATTTAAGTGTGTACCACATCTTACACAGCAAAGAAAATAACATAAAAATCTATATACATTCACTAGTTTTTGATGACACAGTACACACACAAATATAACAAATTTTCAAGTAAGTAATCAAATATGTGTTTGACTGTCCCACAGATAGATCACATTTGTAAAATTTATCTTTTATTGGTGATACAAGATACACAGCTATGATACTAAAACTAAAAATAGCAAATTAGAGTGGTCAGAGTAAAAGTTTAACTTTCTCTTGTCTCTCAGAGAGATGATTGTCTCTCTTTGCACAAATTTGAGTATCATCAATTATATAAAATCCTTCAATTTATATTCATTTATATGCATTCAAATAATTATATATCAGTGCTCACTGGTATGGATTTAACACCTCAATAAAGAAATGAGTGACTGAATCTTCATTCTTCATAGGATGCTGGTACAGTAAAACTAAAATTCTCAGAACTCAGAGTGGCTGTATCCATTGATGACTGATCCTTCCTAATCTGCTACATCCCCCAAACTAATTTTGACTTGTTCTTATAGATGGAACCAACAGATACTGTATAGATGGAAGAGTAGTAGTCAGAGTTGTGTTTAAATCTCAGGCTAAGTACCTTAGGTGGAAAGTTAAGTTCTCTTAAGGTATGTCATGAGCATGTAATGGCAGAAACATAGATTAACAATTTCGTGTCTTTTCACAATATCAGATATTTTAATTAACATGGTACATAAGTTTTGATGGCAACAATTTGCCAGATAATCCTGCTTACTCTGGTAATCTAGTTGAGACTAATGTAGGCTGTTGTTCCGATTTTACTGTTAACTCTCATATCACATATCATATCATATATTATATAATAAATATATATGTACATATATGCAGTTTATAAAATAAATACAAGTTAAAGAACCTGCAGCAATGTTCAATAGTTTTCAGAAATGGGCTGAGACAAATACAGGTAGATTTTGTGTTCATAAGATAATGAACCTAGACCCAAACACAGTGAGGCTGTGGGAGAGTGAAGATGTTGTTGACTGCAGAGAACATAGGATAATACTGACTCAAGCAGGAAACTATAGATTCCTGCCTAGAGGGTGAGCAGGTAGACGGGCGTACAACAGTTGAGTAGTCAGAGTCAGCAGCCAAAGACATTACTAAGCTGACATCCAGGTAATAATTGTGAATTCTCTACCTTTTGGCCTTTTACACAACTAATAATAAGTATTAGAAGATAGATTGGTATGGGCCTTTGTTATTGCAGAGTTAGTTATCCAGTACTTTAATGGGCCCAGGTAAGGGAGATAATTATTCCATTTCACCAGTCTGCCATATCTGACCATATCTGACTATTTCTCCAGGCTGGTTTCCCTGATATGACTTGAATATGCCCACGTGAACTTTCAGTCTCAACTCATCCTCATAAATTTATAATGTAGCATCCTTTCTATTTATAGAAATAAATCTTTATCAGTCTGTACATTATGGATGGTACATGACAGAGGAATAATGGGGTTCACTTGTCTATCTAGGAACACAATTACCTTCCTCTCTCAAAATGGATTCAAAATCTGCTTGAAAACTGGAGTTTCTGAGGGCAAGGCACAACCTGAATATCCACTGTTTTACACACTATGGAGCTGCTTAGAGCATGGCTCAGCCTGATCTCAACATGTGTCAGCAGGGATGGAGATTTTGAGAGAAAGAATCTCAATTTACAGACAGGAAGAAAGGCACTGTTGCCCTGGAAGACCTATTGCATAAAGGCTCTGGCTTTATTTTTCATCTAATATTGGAGTCCAGAAATAATAATAGCTAACATTTAGCTTCCAGTTTTTGTTATATTTTGTTTCCCTGGGTATTAAATTGTTGCTGTATGGCTTTTTATTCATGTATAACATAATCCTCCCTTAGCCATTTTGGAATACAGATTACCTTGCCCTGGTTGCTATGGTAACTAATTGAACAGACCAGCAAAGTGACAGCTAGGTCTACAGTGATGGTTATGGAACTGTTAACACTTCCTAGAAAAAGAGAATAAGGAGAGGCATGGGAAATTCATCTATGATTATAAGTCATCAGTTTCTCTCCTTCTTCCTCCTCTTCAGGTCATCTTAGGAGATGCTAAGTATGTGGGAATTTGAAGGTTGCCTGAAAAGGAGGCATTATAATGCAATTTCCAAGAGGCCATTATCCATGATGGAGGGGTTCTTATGGTGATGCAGTAGCTATGGGTCACCAAACTCCTCCAAATACCCCTTCATTGATGCTCTGTAAGTCATCTATAACAAACTGTGCTTTTGTGAAATCATTAATTTGTTCTGTCATCTATGTCCTATGTAGGATAGATAGACATGTATTCACGTGTCCTCGGAAACAGTTTATGCTTTACAACAAAATGTATTTCTTCTCCTAAAGATGTTATTTAAAGGTCTATTCTGTGACTAATGAAGAATTGACAGACTCCATTTCAAAGGGAATGAGTACAGGTTAGTAATGTTGGCAGGAGAATGGATGAGGAGAGTAATCCTGAAATTCCAAGGAGCAATCCCCAGACTCATTTTAAAAATGTAATGCTTTGTTGTATGTTCTTTATTTATGCCTTAGAGAAATAAAACATTAAAGACATTTCTAAAATCTACAGAATTTTATCCCTCTCCACTTCCCACAGGAGCAGTGCTTTACAGAAGCTGCACAAATCATCCATGTACTTGCTTTAAATTTTACTACACAATGTATTGTGCAAATAACAAGATACAACATTATTCCAGTATGCATTTGGAGATTTACTAAAATTGTATGTAGTATTTTCCATGGTTGCTGTGTTCAGTGTCATTATATTGTTTAGATTTATCCTGAGATAGCTTCCATAGTCCATTTCAAACACAGGGTTGTGCAGCATCTTATGAGTACTATACAATTTATCTGCACCTCATCTGTGGACTCTATCATACTTGATTCTGTTCCTATTGCGAATCCTGGTGAAATAGAGTCTCATGTAGACTATATTGGGTACACTAATACATTTGATACAGTGCATCCTTCAAAACCGAATTGCTACATTTTATATTACATTCATTTTCAACTTCAACTGCTGCTTCAGAATTATCCCCCAAAGGAAAGCAACAGATTTGAGGATGAATGTAAGAGAGAAGAAAGCTTGGATGCTGTCTCTGCCTTTGCCTGTCTCCCCCCCCCCCCGGAACTGAGGTGCTTCAACCTGTCTGCACATTTACATATTCAAATGACATTTTAAGAACTGTAAAACCCAAGCCCATGCCCTAAGAGTCTAATGACAGCTGAGTAGGGTAGGAAATGTCAGTGTGATTTTAAAGTCCTCTTCCCTCCTCAAAAGATATCATATGTGATCAGGGAAGAAAATCAACATAGTCAACCTCAATTTTTAGCTAACATCAGGTTCAACTAGGCTAGCATGCTAGTTTAAACAGAAGGATTTGACCCATCCCCACAGCTTCTGGCTTAATAAGTTCAGGTGTGGCCTTCATAATTTAAATCCCAACAAGCATCTAGCTGATGTTGGTATTGCATCTAATTGCCTATGATAGGTGCACTGCATATCATACATTATAAGAACACATGTGTATTTCATCCTGGGGGAAGGAATCTACATGGACATACTGATAATGAATTATTTACTAGTAATATACCTTCAAACTAGAATTCATTCAAAGGACTATCTGAAAAGGAATGCAAGCCTCATTGAATTTGGTGTTCATGATCCCTCCTCCTGGTACACTGAAGGGATTAAAAGGAGAAAAACACTACCATACTAATCTCAGAGATAAGAACTACCAGACAAAGGGAGCTAGATTGAGTTTTGCAGTGGCTTAACTGTTTTGGTTTCCCCTTGCATACTATGCAGGTCTAAGACAACATGTAAAACTGGTATATGTCTGCTGTCTATTCCACAGTCTATTCCTGGGATTGCTGGCCCTCTAGTCAAAACACAGCAGGAATTTCAGTCCCTGGACTTCTCCAGTGTGTCAGGGAGTATGACTGCCTACACCTGTACTTTAAGTAAGCATAACACACTGGTAAAGTGGTGTCACTAAAGCAAGCTAAAACCCTCATCTGAACAGATACACTATGGTAGTCACCGATTAAATAATCAACAAAATTATTTGAAGTCTTTGGTAGCCATAATGAAGAAGACAAAAGAAAAGCCTATATAATTGTATCTAAACTAAGGAGACCTGGAACTCAATGCAAACCACAGAAAAGATACAACATTTCTCTCCCAAGTGACTACTTTTTTTTTCTTTTTTTTCCCACAGCAGCTTTTTCCCTCCCCATTCTTTCTGCTTCCTATATAAAGATTATCAAGTTTTCCTACCTTAAAGTTTCCCCTGTTTCATATATGACCCAAGTAAGAAAACCATCAAGTATAAGCCCATATCCCCAGAATCATTTCCAAATTTTGTAGCAATTCCCCTGTGACACTTGTGCAGCCAAAAGTGATAATAATTTCTTATAGTTAAGTGACTTAAGGGGGTTTTGATAGTCAGTGACAAGGTTAACCTGTGGCCTGCAGTAATATGCACATGAATATGCTCACATACACCCTCCTGCAGTTCCATACACAGATCAAAACACTGTTTCATCATCATAAGCATGTGTTGGACCCACAAAGGGGGTTCCAACTTCAGGAGACACACCCCACAGAGTCACTCACAGGACGGAAGTTTGATTCAAAAGCAAGAGGATATTATTCCAAATTGTTGGGGTCTTTCACTGGGAAGAGAACGACGCTGAGTTACCAAAGCAAGCAGTTTTTATGTCTTTTTAGTCACTAGGCAGGAATTTGACAACATATTGATTGGCTATAACATACATGAGTCAGTTACTTATTGGTTGGGAACTGAACATCTAATTTTGCCCACGAGGGGTTTGGAATGTTATTTTGGTTTTACACCTGCAAGGCTGTGGGACAGCTAGTGCTTCTTCCGGGAACAGAGTGACATACTTATTTTCAAAACATGGGTGGGAATGACTCTCTGGAGCAGGGTAACCCGTAACAATTTTTAGAAAACAGAAGATAATAGAATTCCTTGGAAACTAGTAATAATGATTTCCAGAGACTGGTCATCATGACCGACCATTTCATGTGTTCTTTTTCCCAGGGCTGTGTGTGTGGCCAGAGTGATTTTCTAATACATTCTGGTGGGTACCAGGCTGGGTTTGAGTTGGGGTCTTCCGGATGTAGTTATTGTGGAAATAAAGATGAATCATTCACAAAGAAGAAAGACAATCTAATAGATATTCAAAGACACAAATTACTAATGTGAATATCCCCAAACCCATCTCAATCTAGCTAGCTCAGGATTCCTTAAAACTGATAGCACCACATACAAAATCCTTCATCCTCAGTACCCTGAAGGCTACTGCTAGATGCATGTGGCACCAGACCTGTGTGTATAAGTATCAAATTAAGAATATTATTTATCTTGGTTTATTTCCCTCTTATGTAATTTTAAATCAATCTATTTGATAACATGCATTTTTAAAATTTGGAATGTTGCAGATGTTTCAAATGTTATTCAGTGGTATTCAGAAATTTACACGTTTAATAATATTAACTAGTATTAGTATTTACATTACAAAACCAATTCCAAACTTTCAGAAGAGACATGCAAGACACATTTTCTAAAGCACTTTTAATTTTAGATAATGCCAAAATCAGAACATTTTCTATTATCCTTTTCCTTTCCAAGATAATTGTCTTTCTTCGAGGATTCCTGAGGTGTTTCTGTAAAAGAAAAATGTTGACATAAGCTCTTCATCCACGAGTCTGCGTGGCTCTGTGTGGGCAAGCACATTCACGACTATATACGAAGAAACATGGCTGTTGGGAATGACTTGCACTACTGCCTATGACATTGCAATCTGGATAGGAAAATTTCAACAAGGGCCCAGCTTCATGTTAATGTGCCCATGTGGTAATGAGTTCAGAACTATTTGGAACAGTGTACTCGTTTCAATATACTAGTTGGCTTGACTTTTATAGCAGTGATTAATATGTTCTTTTATCTTTGCCTGTTTGTTTGTTTTCAGACTGAGTCTCATGTAGCCGAGTCTATCCTCAAAATCTCTATGTGGCTGACACCATCTTTTTGTTTTGTTTTGTTTGTTTGTATTTTTAATGTAAATTAGAAACAATCCAATTTTATATATCAATTCCAGTTCCCTTCCCCTCCCATCCTCCCATGGCCCCCCACTGACCCCATCCCATCCCTCTTCTGCTCCATAGAAAGGGTGAGGCCATCCATGGGGATCATCAAAGTCTGTCACATTATTTGGGCAGGGCCTACCCCCCATTTGTCACAGGCTTTGAACTGATCCTATGCTTAACTCAACTACATAAGTGCTAGGATCCCAGGCATAAGTCATTATGTTCTGTTTTCTTTTTTCATTTTGAGAAGAGGCACAGGCTCATGCTGGCCTGAAACTCACTGTGTTGCCTACACTGGCTTCATACTTAGGATTCTCCTGCTTCATCCTCTTGAGTACAGAATTATACAAGTGTGCACCCTATCTAAAGTGAAATATTTATCATTAAAATTTTAATTCTTATTTTGGATCTTTTATCATGTTTTGAGAAACATTACATTCATTTTTTTAAAGTGACTGAGAAGATTTAGAGCCTTAAGAAATAGAGTTGATGTCTGCTACAAAAGGATCAATAGAAACATGTCATATTTTTGAGAAATCTTTCAGTTCAAAATTGTTCTCTAATAAATATAATCATACTACATTCTATCACTTCTTAGGTGATGTAAGCTGTTTTTCCTGAAAATGTTTTCTTCTGCCTTTGCTTCATTATTAATAACCAGCACACAATAAACACATATGTCGGTGACGCCCAGAAGCTTCAACACTTTCTTTTCCCTAGTGAGTCTCACTTTCTCCCCTCTGGCTGCCTCCTCAAGAATTGAAGGCTTCGTGCACATTTTTCATTGACTGAGGCTCCTGTGGGAAAAGATCCTGTGTCTGTAATCAACATCACTTAGGAGCTATTAAAGGAAACAGAAGCTTAGGGCATCACAGACATATGGCATGGAGACTTTGCCCATTTTGTTTTGGTTTTAGTATAATGCCATATCTCTGTAAAGACCTGAAAGTTCTATGATAAAGCTCTCTAACCCTCTTATAAAACAATTACCCAGAATCACTCACTCATACCCAGTGCTACTGGAAGCTGCACCCATGACAAGCTACCGAAGCTATGGAAGCTGGAGTATGCTCTCCAGTTCATGGGACCCCCCCCCCTTCTCCACAGGCACAAGGGCAGTCATGCTGGCCCAGTTCATTGGAGGGCCTCACCCCTCTGTGAATCCTTTTTTGTCTTGAAATTTTCAATGACCTCAGTCTCTTCTTTAATGACTCAATCAGTATCACTTCTCAATCAGTTCATCATTCTATTCTGTTTATCAAACCTTCATTTCTGAATGGAGCTGTGAAGAACTTTTGGCATGAAAACAAACAACAGATTAAAGGAAAATTTCTCATTCTTATTTAACTTGAGGTTGAGATTCCCACAAGACAGTTATCTTGTTAATATGAAAATGGCAAATGTTGGCAACAAGTACCATACTCAGCAACCTTTATGTTTTATGGAAGGTCTTGTTTGCTGTGTGCTTCCTTACCCTTAATAAAACCCATTTTATGAAATAAATAAAAGAAAGAAAAATAAATGTCCTGCCATCCCATATTTCTACCTTATTTAAAAATATTAATGTCCATGGTTTTCAAAATAGCATTTCAGTGTGTTTATGTAGAGGTTATATCAAGAATGTAAAAAGTGAAATTTAAATAAACAAAAAAATTTAGTTGTGTGTGCTATGTATGTTTCTGTTCTCTAAACTGTTGCTGCAGTCTAGTTTTTCTCACACAGAAAAGGAAGCCAGGATGGGCTCTTTGAGAATTTGAATTTTTTATTGACCAGCACAGACCAGGACAGGGACACAAACTCTTGGGACAACTAAAGAGGCATCTCGGAGAAGTTAAAGCAGGGGCTTTCCAAATGCAAAGACCACAAGTTGGGCTCTTTGAGTTGATGCAGGTGTGGTGGTTGTTGGCAAGCATGACAAGATATGAACTTCTTACAAAAGTGGGCACAGCTGTGTTACCATGGTATCACTGTTTGATAAGGGAGTGGGAGCAGAAAGCCTTTCGGTTACAGACTAAAAACAAAGGTAGGTGAGTTATAGTGTAAGTACTATTGGATACCTGACTTCAATTTTAGCCCGAGGTTGGGTAGGAATTAGCAAACATGATTTCTCATTCCACTGTACTATCTGCATGAATTCACTTCAGGCAGCTATAGATCGCTCCTGTAGCCTCTTCCTAGTCTAGCCATAGGTCTTATGTGGAATATAAATATTAATAAAAATAATAGACTGCATATCCACCTGAGCAGTGCTTTTATTACTGGACCTCATATTTTAATCAATAACATAAGAACTGAATGGATTCACAGATTACTAGAAATATGCCTAGCAAGCTATTGTCATCTGAATTTAGCATATGAAGGGCAAAGAGGTAAGTTTTCCAAATACTGGTCTGCATCACTCGTTTCTCTCACTGAAGGGAGATCAGCCTTCCTCCCCCATTCCATACAGTCTTATTTCCAGGCAGATATCCATTTATACAACTTGACACAAACTGCATTAGAATCATTGAATGTCATTGGAAGGTATGTTTCTTTGATTTTTGAGTGAGAAAACATCTTGAGGAAGCTACAGTGGTCAGTGACTCCAAACATCTTAACAGTATTTAAGATGACCTCTGATAGGGAGAAATGAAGGATTAGAACTTAGATTCCATGATAGGCAGAAAGACAGGGAGAACAGCTATGAGTAGGCAATAAAGATAAATTCCTAGATGCCTAGCTTCTTCCTCACCCTACAGACCTAACAGCTTAATACAAAGTTCTTGCAGGCTTTTTCTCCCACCAGTAGGGACCCTACTGATGGACTGACTCATCAAGTCCAAAGCCAGATCAGGATATTTATACACAACAGTTGTGGGCCCATTTGCCATCCTGTGTTTGTTCAAACTGACCAACCCTGATGGGAAGAAAACCCTTCAAAGACTTTAAAGACGCCCAGCCTCCAAGGAGAACCTAAGCTTCCACTTCCTTCTCTGTTTTGCTAGGCCCTTCCCCTCTGTGTGCCTGCTGAAGAAGTGTGTTTCCTCACCCCTAGTAAGAGCCATTCATTACTGGCTGGGAAATGAAAACTGAAGGGCATACAAGGCAGTTAAAGGTGGCACAGAGGGGAAGTCAGGAGGGTGAGTTCTGATATGTTTACAAAAATTGGTTGCCAAGATCAAACCAGATGAGGTCACTGTGTGAATGGCTCATGTTCACTAGGTAAAGCATAGGGTGCCTAGGCCCATGATAGGCTGACCTTTAAAGCCATTGGCTGGCTGGTTTTCTGCTCTTTGGATTTTTTGCTTTAAAAGATGCTTGGTGTGGGGCAATAAACGAGTTCCTACTTGACTAAACTCCCTGCTGTGTCTGATTGTCTCCAGGAACCTGGGAGGCTGGGGAACAGGCAAGCAGCACACATACCCTTCCTCCTACCCAGCTCAGCCTTCTGTGGTTGGGCTAAGACCCTTCAAAAAAGAAGACCGAAAAATTTCTGACTGTTTTGCATTTGTAACGTATTTAAAACTAGGAATGTTTACATTTTTCAAAGTAGCATTCTGGGGTGTTTGTGTGGAGAAGCTTAAACAGGGTAAAAGAAAATCTCTTAAATAAGCAGACTAAACCTGAACTATTGGTTCTATGCCTGCCTTTGCTCTGCAGCATACTTTACTCCTACAATAAGCTGGATTACTTGTATAAATCCATTTCATTTTCTGCCTCAGGGGACTTACCTCTGTTGCTGATTTGTGGCTCTTTATTTTCTGTAACAAATACATAATTAATCTTACTGACCATTATGTGAGTTAATTTCTGAGAAGAAACTTTTTTATTACTGGCCTAACATCTTCTATTTACTAAAGTGGTTAAAAAATTGTTAATTGGCTGCAGAAATGAATACATTTTTAGTAACACTGATGCTTTTTGAAGAATCAGGTTGCCTCCATCTTAAGCTTGAAAGGCGTCTTATAGTAAAGACAAACTAGGCTCATTCCTGTTTACGATGAAACCTCTGTTTCTCAAGAATTGGGCTGTGCTGTACTTACAACCTCAACTACAAATTGTTCTGTACTGTAGGTTCTAGGAATGGCAATCATGTCTTTGTTTCAAAAAGTTAATAACCATCCTGCAAACCCTACCTTTGTTTCAAAAGGATTGCTAGGGCTACCTTGTTTTGACTACCTGTTGTTAAGACTGCCTTGATTACACGTCTTTATTTTAGTAGGTCATTATGACTAACTTGTTATGCTTATGTCTGCTCCTCTAATGCTGCCTATTTTGCCTGCCAAGTCCCCAATTCAGAAACCTAGTAACCCTTGTCTTCCTCACATCCAAAGCTGACTTCTCAAACTGTGCCTTGCAGGGAAGCAGACTGTATACATGAATAAAGCTCACAATAATTAATTGTTTGCTTTAATTAATTTTCTGATGATGATTTGGGGCAGTAATCCTTGTCTTCCCATCTTTGGGATTAACATCTTTGATAATTCAAAATACAAGCACTTGTCAAAATGCAATGGGTTATTTATTCCAACCATAAAACATTCATAAACATGATTAGCAGGTAAAGTATCTCTTGTTTTTCTTGAACTGTGCTTCATGAATTTTTCCCTCTTTCACATCAGACATGCTTGAGGAGATGAGGAAGTATGAAGAGCATGTCACTTTTCTATATGATTGGATGTATGTCTCACATTTAATGTTCATCACTATTCTAAAAACACTGTAGATATAGTCGAAGATTTTTAAATGATAACTTTGGAAATGATTGAAATCTCTCTTACAGAAAGCATAGGACGTTATTCATAGATCATTCTATATTTGCAGATCCTGGAGTCTCTGAGATAGCCTATGCATATGCCCAAAAAATTTAGACTTCTTAAAACTTCTATGTAGTTCAATTAAACTTTTGGAAGACTTCTGAGAAATGAAAGCAACAAACAAACAAACAAAACCCAAGTGTACACACACACACACACTCACACACACACACACACACACACACACACACACACACACACACACAAACAAACAATTAAAGGAAAAAGAGGTCATGAATTTGAAAGAGATCTAGGAAGGGTATATGAGAGGAAGTAGAGGCAGGCAAAGGAGGCAGAAGAAATGATGTAATTACATTATATTCAAAAATAAAGACAATTCTCAAAAAGATGCTATTGTATGGTCTAAAGGGGATCACAGACCCTACTGTATGCCTTATGTGTACAATGGAATAGTACCATCATATAATTCTGACTCTAGGGCAGAAAATAAAGGGAAATTGGGGGTTCAATTCACTTCTCCTTTTCTTGACCATCCTATCAAAACTACTTGTGCCTCTTTCATTTGCCAGAGAAAAACACTATTTATGAACAGGCACTCCATCATCAATGAAAATACAGTCTTTTACACCTCAAATAACATGGTAAATACTGCTCCAATACAAGCTTAGAAAGAATGGAAATCTAATTAGAAAAATATGTTATTTGTCCAAATTTACCCGGCCTGTCAATCCTAGGGAGAAACATAGTCTCAGAGATGTTTGAGATCTAATGAACATTAGAAGTCCTAATGAGCTCATTTAGTTTTTTTAGTCATAATTAATGACAAAATATGTCAAATATACCCTTAATCTGAAGACGAAGAGCCTATCATTTCAGAAGATGTGACATGGGGAAGAACAAGGACTTGAGGAGAAAAGGTCAGAGTGGACAGATCATCAGGCCCTCTTTCACAGTGGCTGCATTTGCCCTTCATCCTGTGAACTCTGAACTGTCACTCTGACTTTCACTGGTGGCTTTTCTTTCAGTAACTGTTTAGACATGTGTTCCATTTCTGGAAAAATAATACAGAGGATGTATTATAAAAAGAAATCTATACTATTTTAGCTGCGTGGTGGTGGTACACACCTTTAACCCCAGCGCTGGTAAATCTCTGTGAGGTCTAGACCTGCCTGGTTTACAGAGTCAGTGCCAGGGCAGGCTCCAAAGCTACACAGAGAAACCAGTCTGGCCTTGAACTCAGAGAGATTCACCTGTGTCTGCCTCTGCAATGCTGGGATTAAAGGTGTGCACCACCACTGCCCAGCTGTCTCTAATCTTAAGCACTCCTTTTTATCTTCTTGATCCTATTGTGTTTGGTCTTTGACGCCTTTAATATCAGAGATCTTAGATGAAAGTCAGAATTATAGTTTACTTATTTGGAAAATATGAAAGACTAGTGAACAGTGCTATTGAATGAATGTAAAGCTCATACATTTCCCAGAGGTTAAAGTTTAACTGATATTGCAAGATATTAGGAGATTAGTAACTACTATGGAGTTTATAGTGGGGCTTTGGGGAATGATCATGGTTAAATAAAGGCATCATGGCACCAATGTCTAAATATTCATGGTTCTGTAAGAAATAGACCTGAATACACAACACACATGTACACTCTCGTCTCTTCTCATGACATGTCAAGCAGGGCATCTCTGAGAAGGCTCAGAAAACAGGAGAGGATATTGAGCAAGATCCAGCGCTGAGCAAGGTGCTGCTATTACCTCTTACCAGTGCTGCTATTACATTTAGCTAGCTCAGGTCATTGGCAGCATTCAGGCTGCACAATGGCTGTGACCATGAATCTGAAAAAGGATGCCGGAGGAAATGTAGCTAAGTCCAGACCAATTCTTTTTCCTGTGATGGATAAAATGTCTGGTGAAGCCCACAGAGAACACCATTCTGTTCATTAGATCAAGGGTCAGTATATGTTTAAGAAATTAGCAAGTAAGAACTTCAGGTTTTGCAATGCTCCTGGTCTCTCTTACAGTGACTCACCTCTGCCTTTTTAGTGCAGAAGCAGCTGAAGGTGATGACACACAAGAGGATGCCCATGCCCTCGAACAAGCACATTCTAGTTTTGAACTCTGAGTTTAAGTATTGACAGAATTTTTATGACATGAAATATTCTCCTGTAATTTTTTCCAGCAGCATAAAGAATGTAAATCAGGCTTAGCAAAGAGATGTAGTTTGAGAAGCCATGCCTTCAGTCCTTAGGATCCTTCACTTCAATGGGAATCCAGCCTTCATTTACATGGAATATAAGTAGCATTTCCCTCTGGATCTAAATGTCCTTGTATAGCTTGTTCCTTGCAAGACACAAGTGACCATGATAAACTCAGAGGAAATAATAAGTGTTGGATATTTACTTCAGGATCATTTTATTTCCAGTATTTAGAAATCTGCTTGTGGTTTAAGTGATTAATTCTAAACTTATTAAAGTTTAAAAATAAAGAACTTCATGGAGCTATTAAATTCAATAAAAATATTTTTTTCCAGAAGTGAAATACATCTTAAAAATCATTTTCAAGGGAGTTTGGTTCCCTCTCTACAACATTAAGACAACACCTTCAAGTGTTTTACAACACTTACAATTTAAATGAGTTTGTCCATCCAGGAAGAATATATGTCCTAAGCCAATTAAATATACTTACTTACCATCAGGTTTCATTTGGGAGTGAGACTCCCAGACATCCATGCATACCACTATTCTTAACGAACAACAACAACAAATAAACCTATTTTCAGCTGCCATAGTAAAAGGGTAATTGTGTATACAAGATGTGTGTAATTTCCATTTTGTTCCTAAGAGTTGTGTTCTTAACTATTAAGTGCTGTAGTGGCTGCTTTGGTGTGTCTACTTGATTCAATTTACAGTCATCAGAGGAAGGAGACTCAGTTGAGGAAATTTGTTGATGAGATCCAGCTGTAAGGCATTTTCTCAATTAGTGGTGAATGGGGGAGGGCCCAGCCCATGGTAGGTGATGCCATACCTTGGCTGCTGGTCCTGGGTTCTATAAGAAAGTGGGCTAAGCAAGCCATGGTTTAGCAAGCCAGTAAGCAACTCTGTTCCATGGCCTCTGCATCAGCTTCTGCCCTGTTTGAGTTCCTGTCCTGACTTCCTTCAGTATTAAAGAGCAATGCTTAAGTGTATGCCAAATAAACCGTTTCCTCCCCAACTTTCTTTTTGTTCATGGCATTTCATGGCAGCAATAGAAACCTAAGCAAATGGATGATAGAATGCAAAGGTCTATCATTCTATTTGTTTGTAATTATTTCATTTTTCATAGTTTATGAGTATGAGTATGTGTGTAAGTGCCAGCAAGTGCCAGAAAATATTCTCTAGAACCAGAGTTACAGGAAGTTGTGGCTTGCCTAACATGGGTGCTGGGAACCAAACTAAAGTTTCTGGAACAACAATCCACAGAAAGGCTTATTTTCAAACAAACAGCAAAGACCTTTGTGCCATGAAATGTTATATTTTTACATTACTATTATCAGTAAAAACAAGAATCATTAAATCTTCCAGTTAAAATTTGGATACCATGCATGGGTTCATTGACATAATTATAATCTACTGAAGCTAAGATTAACAGAGAGATACAATTCATGTAGGTCTCTTTTTAGTATAGCTTTCTCTCTTCAGTCTTTATTGCTATATATAGCTAGTACCAATTTATCACAGAGTCATCTATGGATGACATGTCTTTTTCCTGTCAACTAGTTATAGATAGCAGCCCCTGAAACCGCAGCTGTGTACCAATCGACAGTCACCAGGATCAGTATTGTGAAGATCCTACATATGCAAATACTTACTCTAATTAAAGTGGGATGTTTGTTATAATCCAGTGTATGACTAAGGATATAACATGTCATATGTGATTCCTGTCCCATGATTAGCTCTTCAGTTATTTAAAGAGACAGGACAGTGTTGAATACAGAGAAGCAGAATAGTTATTTATCCAAGAATAATTAACACCAATTTAAAACCCCCAACTTTTCCTGGTTCTTTCCCTGTTCTGGTTGCCACAGACTCAATACAATACCATATATGGGGAAGAGGGTGGCTTTCAATTGCTATAAGAGTCAGTGACTCAGAATGGGTAAATTATACTGTACAATGGAAATACATAAATTATACTGTACATTGGAGTAGTCAACAAGCAGTGTTCTCTAATCCAAACTAGTCAAATCTTAGGGCACAGAGTAAGAAAAAAGGGATTCAAGGTCAGCATGAAATGCTCTGAAACACTAAGACATCTGCATAATGCTCTTTCTTGAAAGCAAAACTAATGCTAACAGAAACGTTGCTGAACAACATTACTAAACTGACTTGCCAAGTCACCATTAGTCAGGCTACTTTCTGCTATTTTGTTTTAATTATCAATATATTATTAAAACAGACAGCCAACATGTGGTGTAATGACACACCCAGTATCATTGTTGACTAAGTTGTGGTACAGAAGAAGACAGCAGTTATCATGTTAACCACGATGGTGAAAGTCTGCTGCTGCCCCTACTGGTTAAAAGTAGTTACTTCAAAAGTTCAAGTTGTATTGGAGTAAAGAGATAAAACTGTGCTCAACAGTTGCATTTCAAATGTCAAAGAATATATTGATTTGTTCTATATGCATTAAAACGTTCCCCCTGATTGGGCTTAAAGTAATCCATTATCATTCTCCATGTTCCATTTATCTTCTGCAATTAGCAACCTGGAGAATTAATGGCAATGTGATACAAATAATCACAGCTGAATCTCCCAAGCTTTGACAGTTACACTAATCTCTGCCATTCCTCTGAGAATGAAGAATTACTCTTTCATTTATTATGTTCATTACTTTGGGAAAGTGTGAGATGTATGAACTTCTATAACATTCCAATTTAGCAGTCTTTATGTTGTCCACTTATACAACCAACACATGATACTAATTGGTTTAGATAATGAAATGAAAAATTGAAAATGAAAGAAATACAAATGATCACAATATGCACTTGATATCTTATTTTCAGAAGTCTTGTTAAGAATACTTAGTCATTATTTGGTTCCTATGAGTCTATAAAAAAGAAGAAGAAAGGTTTTTACAAGAAAATTAGATTTTACAATTGAAGAATCATGAGTCACAGCTATCATAATTAAAGCATTCTTTCTCTTACAGTTGAGATATAAATAGGACCTGTAGAAACTGAACACCTGCAACAATCCTGGGTGTAGTTTAGTCAGGACCACTTACATCATCGGCCCTTTTATTATTACTCTGTGCCTCTGAGTATTGTGGTAATTAGTGAGTGAATACTGATAAGGAAACTGTGGAAATATGCAGAGGTAAGCTTGCTTTTATCCAGGATAGAAAAATTACAGGCTTTTGTAAAAGTGGAATGTATTCATATCTGAAAAAATTAAAAGCCAAGAGGCTGAGTGTGGGGAGAGAGAAGCTTGATAGAGAGGAACTCTGAATGGCATTGCCATCAAAGCACCTCTGACTTGGAGTGACAGACCTTCTTCCTGTCCAAACCACTTTGTCTGCATATGGTTCCTGAATTGTAACTTGAACATGGACAGTTGCAAAATTAAACATAAAGAACTTAAAATTTTCATTGGCAGCAGTATCTGATTCAGTGCAAGATTTATAGAAGAAAATGTGTGGGAAGATTCCATATGGCCAAACAGAAATGGCTCAGTAGCCATTTCATTCTCCACTAAAAAATCCAGAATAGAATAGCAGTTATAATATCTTTAGATAAGTTCACTGGCAAAAAGGAGAAACTGGAGTCCCAAAGGATTCAAACATTGGGAACAACAATAAAGTTAGAGAAACAAACTGCTAGTCTTTCTCACCCTGCCTCTATAGATGGCTGGAGAAAGTCTTCCATGGAAGGCACAGTTAGTATGGCTGCTGCCAATACCAGCTACTGGAAATTTTCAGTCCTCAGAGGCTTACAGCCTACATAGATAGATAACCTGTGATCTTCTGGGAAGGCTGGCTTTTCAAAGGGAATTCAGATCATCTCACAGCAAATGCTATGGTATTATAGCAGATGCCATCATTAAAAGTTAGCTATTTTCTTATTTGAGATGTGAGAGATGTCAGACCCCAATCTCACTGAATATTCCCATTTAGAGAGTATCTCAGACATTTTATGCCACTAGCTGAGACAGTAGCTGCCTCATAAACCTTGGCTCAGGAGAATAACTGTAATGTGCCTGATGGGTCCTTCATACTGTAGACAATTGTGACAATGATGATTGTAGTTGGAGGTTTTTCTACTTCCAGCCAGTTCCTGAATAACCACTCTAAGGCTTAGTAATAATTATAATTGTCTGGCCAATGGCTCAGGCATAGTAATGACCAACCAACCACCACAGCTAAATTAACACATTTCTATTATTCTATATTTTACCATGAGGCCCGTGGCTTGTTACCTCACATCTTGCTTCCCAGGTGGCTACATGGCATCTCCCTGACTCTAACTTCTTTTTCTCCATAACTCTTTTTGGATTTCCCACCTGGCTATATTCTGCCTGGCCATTGGCCAAAACAGATTTATTCATCAACAAATAACAGCAACACATACTTGCAACATACAGAAAGACATCCACAACAAAGGATGGAGGATATACTTTAGGAGTAGAGTAGGGGGATTGACCTCTGAGATGAAGGTGATTACTTCTTTACTTGGGCATGCCAATTTCAGGACTGAAGGTAGATGCTCACATGTTTTCATACCTTCTCTCTGCACCATGTTCAGATCAGTAAGGGAAAACGGTTGTTCCTATCTGTGACCCTGGCCATAGGGCCATGCAGAGAGGCTTGGAAACCCTCCAGCTCCAGCAGTCATTCCACTGTTAGGCACACATAGCTAAAAGCAGACTTCATAGAAACTTAGCTCACCATGATCCCAAATCTGGTTGATACTTCTCCTCTCACATGACAGAAAAGAATAACACAATGCTTACAGCTACATCATCTATGCAATTCCTGCCCACCACACTATTCTCCATGTAGGAGCACATAAGGAAACATCATAACCACTAAAATCTATACCACATTTTCCTGAGAATATCAGAATTTCTTGGCTTATAATCAGTTCATCTCTCAAATTCCACATGATATACTCTGTGCCAAAAGTCAACCACAGTCAAATATATTATAAGGATGTGATACAATAGTGCTATCTTAGTTTCTTCTTGTTCTTGCTGTGATAAAACACATGTTAAAAAGTACCTTAAGAAACAATGGGATTGTTCTTACTCACATTTCAAAGGCACACTTTATCATGGTGGGGAAGTCAAAACATCAGGAGTTTAAAGAATCTGAGAGTCAGAAAACAGAGAAATAGATGCTAATAGGCTGCTTGTTTTCTCTATTTTATACAACCCAGGATCACTGCCCAGACAATGTTCTCACCCACAGCTAAAATGAGTCTTCACGCATCAGTTAACCCAGTCAAATAATTCTTCACAATTGTCTTAGAGGCTCATCTATCATGTCGAGTTGGCAATACTAAACCATCACATGCCTAGCAGGAAGTACACTCAGTAACAGAAACAACCCAAGACACATCTTCAAGAGAAAGTTGTTTACTATAATAAGTGTCTCAGTTACTTTTCCATTTCTGTGACAAAATACCATGGACAAGGAAATTTATAAAAGAAAGCATTTAATTTGGAACTTATAGTGTGAGTTCATGACTATCATGGTGGGGGCATAGTAGCAGGCAGGCAGTCATGGTGGTAGAGCAATAACTGAGAGCTTTCATGTTTGTCTATAGACATGAGACAAAGATAGAACATATTGATAAAGGTTTGGGCTTTTTAACACCTCCAATCTGGCTCCCAATAACACACTTATTCCAAAAAGCAACACCTCCTATCCTTCCCAACTAGTTCCACCAAGTGGAGACCAACAATCCAAATATCTGAGGCTATGTGTGCCATTCTTACGCAAACTGTCACAATAATCCATCCAATAAAACTTGTAGAAATATTCATTCTCCTATATGCACAAATTTAAACATGGCAACACAAGAGATATGGAAAATCAGGAGAAAGTCACTCTTTCAGTAGATCATAATACTCTAGTAATAGATTCCAAAGATGTTGAAATGGGTGAGATGTCTGATAAATAATTCAAAAAAATAAAGTTTAGAAACTTAGTGAAAACTAAGAGAATACAAATAAAAAAGTTAAACAAATAAGATCATGCAATCTATGAATGAGAAACTCAGCAGATAATAATTTTTAAGAGGAAAAAAATAGCTGTATATACTAGTGCATGCCTGTAATCCCAGATTTTAGGAGGTAGAAAAATGAAGGTCAGGAATTCAACGCCAGTCCCAACTGCATAGTGAGTCTGAAGCCACCCTGGAACACATGAAGTCATCCCAAAAACAAACAAAAAAATGTAAAATAGAGAAAAACAGTAATATGATATATTGACAGTGAAGAATTCATTATGTCCTAAACCTTCACTTGAAAATTTTGACAACAGTCAACTAGATAATATATAAAAACTAAAATAAGTCAGACCTTAAAATAAAGTGTATTGAAATATCACAGACAGAAGAAGACCAGAAAGAATAAGGTCTACAAAAATTTTCAGGAAACTAATAAAAAATCAAATATAATCAGGCATCCAAAGGATCAGAAACTAGGGCTAAAGGCATAGAAAACATACTCAACTAAATAACAATAGAAACATTCCTAATCTTATTAAAGGCATAGGTATAAAGGTACAGGAGGGCTCTCATTCTTGGTTCCACCTCTGCCCTGACCTCTGCTGAAGTGAGTGTTCCCTCTTCTCCCGCCCGACTCCTGCCATCACTCTTTCCTTCAAACTTACTGGGCCTGTTCCTGGCATATAGTGGACTCACCCAGACAGGGAGGATCTATCTCCCTGAATCTGAACACCTCATTTTGGTTCCCCATCTGCCCTGACCTCTGATGAGCGAGGAGAATACCAAGGGAGGCAAGACCATCCAGAGCTGCAGACACCAAAGTCTTGGCCCACATACACAACCGGGTGATAAGAGGAGACAGAGAGAACCCACTTGCACTAACTGTAAGAAGAGATGGGAAGAAGATGGAATAAGAACACACTCAAAAACAGAAAGACCAATATGACACCACCAGAATCTAGGGACTCCACACCAGCAAGATCTGGAAAGCACAAAAGAGGAAGAAGAGACTGACTTAAACATCTACTTTATGAAGATGTTCGAAACACTTAAAGAGGAAACAAGAAAATCTCTTAAATAAACATAAGAAAAAACAGACAAAAATTCAAGTAATAAATAATACTCTTAATGAATCTAGAGAAAGCCAAGAAAAAACCAACAAACAAGTGAAGGAAGCAATCGAAACAGTTCAAGGCATAAAAGCTGAAATAGAAACAATAAAGAAAACAGAGAATGAGGGGATACTGGAAATAGAAAGGCTGGACAAATGATCAGGAACTAAGGATGTGAGTATAACCAATAGAATACAAGAGACGAAAGAAAGAATCTCAGTTGTTGAAGACTCACTACAGGATATGCAGTCATCGACCAAAGAAAATCTAAGTCCAACAAACCCCTAACCCAAAATATCCAGGATATATGGGAAAATGTGAAAATACCAAACCTAAGAAATAAGTATAGAAGAAGGTGAAGAAATACAGCTTAAAGTTACAGAAAACATATTCAACAAAATCATAGAAAGAAACTTCCCCAACCTACAGAAGTATATGCCTATGAAATTATAAGAAGCTTACAGAACACCAGATAGACTGGACCACAAAAATAATTCCCCTCGCCACATAATAATGAAAACACCAAACCTACAGAATAAAGTGAAAATATTAGGAGCAGCAAAGGAAAGGGGCCAAATAACATATAAAAGCAGACCTTTCAGAATTATATTGAACTTCTCAAAGGAAACTTGAAAGCCAGATGGTCCTGTATAGATGTCCTACAAACACTAAGAGAACAAGGATGCCAATACAGACAACTGTAACTGTACCCAGCAAAGATTTCAGTCACTATAGATGGAGAAGACAAGATATGACAAAACCAGATTTAAACTATACACACACACACACACACACACACACACACACACACACACACACACGTGTGTGTGTGTGTGTATATATATATATATATATATATATATATATATATATATATTATATGTATATTATATATATATTGGGGTGCAGAACTAAATAGAGAATTCTCAACAGAGGAATCTAAAATGGCTGAAAGACACTTAAGAAAGTTCTCAAAATCCTTAGCCATCAGGAAAATGCAAATCAAAACAACTCTGAGATATCATCTTATACCGGCCAGAATGGCTAAAATCAAAAACGCCAATGACAATCTATGTTGGAAAGGATATGGAGAAAAAAAGAACAGTCTTCCATTGCTGGTAGGAGTGCAAACTTGTACACCACTTTCTAAATCAGTATGGCAGTTTCTCAGAAAAATGGGAATCAGTCTACCTCAAGATGCAGCAATTCCTCATTGTGCACAAAGAATGCACATTCATACAACAAGGACATATGTTCAACTATGTTCATAGCAGCACTATTTGTAATAGCCAGAAACTGGAAGCAACCTAGATACCCCTCAACTGAAGAATGGATAGAGACAATGTGGTATATTTACACAATGGTGTACTGCTTAGCAGAAAAAAAAGTAATGGAATCTTGAAATTCACAGGCAACTGGAACTAGAAGAAACCATCCTGAGTGAGGTAACCTAGTCACAAAAATACAAACATGGTATGTACTCACTCATATATGAATTTTAGACATAACAAAGGATTACCAGCCTACAATCCTCAGCACCAATGGAACTAGGAAACAAGGACTCTAAGAGAAAAATGCATGGACCCCAGAGAATGGGAAGGGCCAGGAATTCCTGACCTAACTGGGAGCCAGAAGGCAGAGAGGGGGGGGGAATGGAAGAGCAGAAATTTTGAGTTGGGGGAAGAATAGAGGAGAGCAGATGAGAGATACCATAGCAGAGGGAGCCATTATAGGTCCAAGGAGAGATCAGGCACTAGGGAGATTTCCAGAGATCTACAAGAATGAAACCAACTGACAATCTAGGCAATGGTGGAGAGGATACCTTAAATGCCTTTCCCCTATAGTGAGACTGATGACTGCTTTATATGCCATCCCAGAGTCCTCATCCAGTGGCTGATGGAAGCAGAGGCAGTCACTCACAACGAAACACTCAACTGAACTCTGGATCCGAGTTGCAGAGACGGAGGAGTGAAGAGCAAGGAGGTCAGGACCAGGCTGTGAAACCCACATAAACAGCTGACCTGAACAAGTGGGAGCACATGGATCCCAGACTGATGTCTGGGAGGCCAGCATGGGACTCATCCACACCCCTTAACATGGATGACAATAAGGAGGCCAGTGTACACTGTGCAGCCCCTGTTAGCAGATCAGTATTTATCCCTGGCATAAGAAAGACCTTTGGAGCCCATCCCACATGGAGCAATGCTCTCTCAGCCTGGACAGTGGGGGAGCCCTGACAGCGATGATATGACCAACTTTGGGGAACAACAATGGAGGGCTTTACCCTCCCTGGGGAGCAGAGGAGATATGAGGTGGGTGTTTGGTGGGGGTTTGGTGGGAGGGGAGGGAGTTGGAAAAGGGGGTGCCATGTGAAGCATCCTTGTTTCTAATTTGAACTAATAAAAAAATCTCGTGAAAAAAAAGTACAGGAGATTTATAGATCCTCAAGTAGATGTGAGGATAAAAACATCTTTAAAACCACATATTGTAGACAAATTGTCAAAGTACTGACAGAACATTTTTAAATCTTCAATAGGAAATCACAAAATCATATTTAAATAAAACCCTATGAGGTAAACAATGGACTTCCTATTGGAAATCCTACAGGTGGATAGTTAGTTTGGAGCATGAAATGACCTACTCCCAGTCCTAAAAGTAAACAGCTGTCAGACAAGATTACTATACGCAGTAAAACTATCCATTAGAAATGAAAATGAAACAAAGAGCTCGGGGAGCTCATGACTATCAAGCCAGTCTATAAAAGATACGGAATGAGGTCTTACATGCAATACATGTATCTAGAAGAAGGAAGGAGGGAAGAGGGAGGGAGGGAGAGAAGAAATAACAGGGGGAAGCATCTGAGAGACAAATGAAAGAAAGGGAAGGGAAAAATTTGATAATATATGAAAAACGTAAGTGCCAAAAGAGAAATGAAGAGTGAAGCATAAAACCACCAAACTGAAGATTAAAAAGAGAAAAAGAAAATGATAAAGAATATTTAAAAATTTACTGAATGTCCAGGAAATGATACTTATGTAAACACTGATGGCTTATTGGAATCAGGCTATTTCACAAGACTGGAGACATTCCCAGTTCAGGTCCTGTGTATAGACAGAAGACAGCAGAGTGCATCCTGTTTGACTACTAATATAGTGGAAGAAGCAGTCCCTATCAAGGAAGAAAAACCAATTTGGTAGAGAGTATATAACTCTCTAGCTGTAGATCGACTAGATCATTTCTAAAGTTCTCCTAAACTAGAATAGCTGTGTATCTTGTACCAGAACATTGGAAATCATGGCGGTGTCATTGTAATATGTATTGCCAATTCCTTTTTTACCCTCACATTAGAGACTGCAAACTAAGTATGGTACATTCTCAAATAAGAGTGTCTATAATCTCAGCCTGCTTCAAAATGTACAATGTGTTTGTATATAGCCACTACCATTTCATTTTTTGTCACAATGTCATACAACAGAGATGACCTTTTTTTTTTCAGAAGTCATCTTTTAAAAAATCTAATCACAATTAGTTTGAAAGCTATGACCCTGAAATGAGGAAAAATATTTAGTCAGATTTCAACAATTACAAATTCATAGAGTTGAAGTCATTCTAATTCTTTTCTTTCTATGTTCTGCCTTCAAGATTTATACCTGATAAAATTCACTGCCCCAGTCTCTGCATTTTTTTCTAGGAATGGAAATGTATTTAAAAGCTACATTTCTCTGGAAATGTCCAGAGTCTATTAAGTGTCACTTTGTTATGGGTAATTTTATGGTTGCTTAAAACCAGAAAAATGCAAACATTAACCAGGTAATGAACTGTTTCATCTCTGTTGCCAAATAGTCTATCTTCTATTTGCCTCCTTTTAAATTTGCTGCTTCAGTGCTTTTTCGAGAGACCCAGCCTTAATCTATGAGAGCAGGATGCCAGCATTTAGTTGGAAAACAATTTACCTTAGCCCTTGCATGGCTACTGCCTTATGTTTGAAATAGTATTGGCATAACACTTAGACTATTTTGATACCACAACTGACAAGAAAACTTAGCTGAGGAGCAAACGGACAACAAAGAGTATTGCAGGCACTGTTGGCCTAACCAAGTGCTATGAAAGACCAAGGAGGAAGATGCACAAACAGAAAGCCAAAAATGATCCACTTGTGTGAGGTCAGGAGACATCTGTTTCTGTGGTGTAGGTTGTATGTACCTTGAGGAAAACCATATATACAAGGACCCCAGACCTAACAAAACTTATTTTCTATTACTAAAACTTTCTTGCTCTCAGAAAAAGAATCTGTTCATTGTTCTAAGAAAGACATATAAGCACACATGAATATAACCTGATTCCTTGCCTGCTAAAGGCACACACAAGCATATAATTCTTTTAGTTCTACCTGAGTCTTGCAATGTACCTATATGTAGCTCTGCGCTGTGGTATACTGCCATTTTAACTTCATGAGGGTCAAAGAGTTCCCTTTTTATACTCAAATGAAACTACTGTTGAGCATACAAGACTCTAATTGAGCAGATGCCTGCCTAGAAGCTCCAGGGTTGTAATAAAGTTGAACATCCAGCGATTTTTGAAAGAGAATAAACATTGCACACAATGGATTGACTCAAGCTTTCCTTCTGCTTACTCAGTCATGTTTCTCGGTGGCCATTGTGTTTAGTTTAGTATTTAGCTAGACTGACTTTGGAGGAAGACTGAGCAGCAGAGCCTGAGACGAGTGACAAGAACAAGTATGATTAAGGCAGTTTTGGATGTATTAAGCATTGGAACAAAAAAACAATCTCAAAGTTTTCTGAACAAAGAGGAAATGTGTTCTTTCAGAAAACTGGAAATTCAGAGCTAGAGCAGGATACAGATACACAGTAGTGACTGATAGCTGTGAGTTTGCTCTGAGTGCCAAAGCATTAGGTCAATTCTAGAATTACACAGCCATCTCTCCAATTCTTTGTCTGTGCTGTGAGCTGTGCCTCAGACAAGAACTGAAGAAGAAATTGTCATATGCATTGAAGACAAACACTGGTTAGGTGTTAACAATAATTTTTACAATGTATTTCTTTGGAAAGACATAAAAACAATAATAGTGTGCCAAACTTACTCAGATGGTGGGAACTTTTTAATGGGTCGTAGTCTATGGGAGGATGTTATGGGTAATTTATAGTTTAAACTGGAAATAACCCAGAAAAAATAGGAAGAGACAATTTTCCACTGGGATCTTGCTCTGATCTTCCCTCAGCATCCCAATCCTTGTGATCTCTATCAAAATCCAGACAAGGCAGGGGAAATACCATGTGGAAAAAGCACAGTTTGTCACAGGGTAGACTGGAACACTTGCAACTGAGAGTGGCCAGTGGCTGAATGGACACTTTGTTAACCTATATTTTAGGAAGGTTTACATTATTTCTAAAGTTTCTGGAAAAGATTTCTTAGAAGAGTATTTTCCTGCCCAGATGACTGACAGACCCATTTGCACTAACTCTTTTGAAAGAACCAATAGTATGATTTGTTTATTTACTACTGAATTCTTCTTGGTTGCTACTAACAATGTCACCTGTCACTGGTTTAGAATGCCACATCCTCATCTGGCTGGTAATCAGAGTACTCTTGTTTGCATTTCAGATTTTACATCAAGTTGATTATGACCAAAGAGCTAGTTCATCTTCAATTTTCTTCAACTTTCCTAATATTCATCTAGATACCTAATAAATGCAGAGAAAATAGAATTAACTGGTCACAAGCATAATAGTATCATTAGAAGATTTCAACCTTTAATATCTGATACACAGTCAAACATGATACAGAAAATGAAATAGCCTTGTCCTCCACACAAATACTTTCCATTGTGAACGGAAATTCCAAAGGTAGAAAAGACACCTCTGTATTAATGATCACACAAAGTTGTTTATCTAATTTGAACTTTCATGGTTGGGGAGAGCAAGAATATTACAAGTCTATGGCCAAATTATCTCAAGCTATCTTTAACTCTTTTAATACCCATCCATCACCTGTCTGTGTGTTTGACTTAACATCCTTGTGATGATTAGGTAAATCTTTTTGAAATATACCAAAAGACAATTATCTTCCTGTAACCCAGAAGTTAAAATTGTCATTTGATAGCATATACTCTCAAATTTTGATGTAATCTTCCCACAAAATGTTCTTTCGATGTATTTGAGCAGCACCTTGATTTATGACTGTGGAAGCACAGGCTTATACCTTTTGTCTAGATCTCTCAGTTTCAAAAGGATTAGGCTTTGCTTCCTGGTCATTCTACCTGTGACAGAGTTAAAAACCAGTTTTTTTTGCAACCACTTGACAGCTCTCAATTTATTATAGCTAGCTCTTCATTGCTCTTTGCAGTGACTATGCTGAATTAAATAAGGGGATGTGAAACTTTTTACAAGTCACCCCAAACTTACAAAAGTCTGATATGTCCTTTGCTCTTAGAATTTGTCAAGGAGATTTCACTGGAAACTACCCTCAACAGACTCCTATGCCCCACTCTGTCCTTCTATACATACATGCTCTATATTTGTATGTATATATGTATGAATGTATGTGTACATGTACATGTACGTATGTATGAATGCATATCTCTTATTGTTGATGAAGCAGCTCCCTTATATGTGTAAAGGGAGGTCTCTGCTTGCCTTCATGCCATATCATGTTCATGTTTCCATAAATCATACCATTTATATCTAATGCTCTTCCTCCTGACTCAAGTCACTTTGTCGTGATAAACTGCAGCTCCTAAAGAAAATTACACCTTAACTCCCTTTCCAGAAAACCTGTTGTTTTTTTATTATATTTAACAATGGCATCTATTTTGTTCCATTATAATAATTACTTTATGTAACAGTTATCTGGTTGGAATGTATTTGGGAAACCAAATCCACGTTTCTCATTTCCAGGCCATCATCACTCCTATATTGTTCCAAACTAAATAATTTTTGTGTCTTTGTGGTGAGAACTGTGTTTTTCCATGACAACTACATGCAGGCAACCAAAGACCCCTGTATTAGGACAAGAGGTAAGAATGACAATATCTTCTTATTAAAATTAAAGAGGGATAATTTGGGCTGGAAAATGGAGACTAAGTAGGGATGGTCTGAAAAAAGTTGCTTGACAACATAGTTTGACTTGACCAAAACGAGCAAGATAGAGAAGACTTTACAAATTAACTGCCTACTCTTTAAAATATTGTACTGTTGCAGTGAGACTGACATTTCTTAAGCCTTGCTTCACATTCTTTTCACATAGATCTTCTTTTGGCAAAGACCAATGCAAGAAGTCATGTGTATGCCATGGCTAGTTTGATATGTTATGGAACTTGCAGGAGGTGAAGCCTGGTTGACAGAAGTATGTTTCGAGAGTTTGACCTCAGAGGTTATGCTGGTCCCTGGTTTGAGCTCCAGGGCCCCAGCTTTGCCAAACATTCCTACTGCCTTGAACTGAGCTATTTCACACCTTCTTCACCACCATTGAAGAAAACACCTTGAAGTCATGAGACAAGGTAAGGCATGGCTCTCCTAAGTTGTTTCATTGTGTTGTCAAAGGAGATCATTATAATGGAACAATGGAGTATCTTGAGAGCTCAAAGCAGTATTATTATATCTCAGTGATTATTGTGACATCACAATGATGGAAAATAAGCATTTGAAAGGGAGGCTTCAATTCAGCATTTTAACAGAACAAATGAATGTTGTGCTGGCAAAGTTCATTGTGATATTATAGTTTGACACTGTGAAGGAAAAATAGAGCATTAACATGAAACAATGGAGTATCATGACAACACAATGCCATACTTTAATATAAAAATTGCATCATTGTGATGTTACTATATACTATTATGTTGACAAAATTAAGAACTGTGATATAACAATGCCATATTGTGATGACAAAATGGACAGTTGAGATAGCAAATTCAGTTTTGAAGATCAAAAATCACCATTGTGATGGTACAATGAAATATTGTAATGTCACAGCTCAACATTATAGTGATGCAATGTAACACAGGACTATCTCAGGAAAGCATTGTGAGTGTGCAATGAACATTACAATACCAACAAGAGGCAAAGTATTGTCAAAATCCAGCACTGTGAGGGCACAGTAGGATACTATGATGGCACAGTTCTTTAGTTTTGTGATTATACAATATGGCATTGTGTTATCACAGTCGACCATAGTGAAGGCAATGTGATGGCACATCTTCATGGTTTCATTGCCCAATACAGTATCATGTCATCAGTTCAGCATTGTGAAGGCATGGTGAGACACAGTGATATGAATTTTGATTTCAAAATGGAGCATTGTAACACAATTAACATTGATTGTCAAAAAAGCGTGTTGAAGACATAATAGAATACTGTGATAGCACAGTGGGGGTCATGTTATGTTCTAATGGAGCATTTTGTTTTCAGATTTTTACCATTTTCATGATGTAATTCAGCATTGGACTGGCAAAATGCACCATTTGCTCTAACAATTCAGTATAGTTTAAAATTCAGACTTTTACAGCACTATAGAACACTGAGATAGAATATTGTGATATCACAATTCAACTTTGGGTTTTCACAGTAGAATGATGGGATGCCACATGGTTAACTGCAATGGCACAATAAATTATTGTAATGGTCACAATTTACCAACATTACTGCCCATGAACATTGTAACTATAATTTATACTATTATGATAGTTCAAGAATCATTGTGATACCACAATTCAACACTGTAACAGCATAGTGAAACATTATGATATCACAACAATGTAGTGTGACAACACACTCAGCAATCTGATTGCATAACACAGTAATACGACAGCATCATATAGTATTGTGATATCAAATTGCAGCCTTTTAGTGGCAAATTATAGCACTGTAAAGACACAGGGTGATATTATGATGAAATGGTTCAGCATTATGATCTCACAGACAGTGTTGAGATGACATAATTTACTACTGGGCTGTCAAAATGGAGCACTGTGATAGAAAACAGTGGTGGCCCTATTATGCATTTTGCTTCCAAAACATCGTGATGTCTCAACTCAGGATTGTGATATGAGTTTTGTGATGACACAAAGGAGCATTGAGATGCCACAAAAAGCATTTCAGTGGCAAAATGGGTTGTTAGGATATCAGAATCCAGCATTCTGATAATATAATCAAGAATTGTGATAGCACCGAGTAGGATTGTGATGAAACAATGCAGCACCCTGATGGCATAACAGAGCATAGTCATGGCAAAGTGCAGCATATTAGTATCACAATTCAGTACTTTGATGTGACAATGAAAGATTTTCATGTCAAACTGAGCATACTCATGCTACAATAGAGAGTGGTGATATCAGTATTAATCATTAAGATAATAAAAGTACTATTGATGTCACAATTAAAATTATAATAGTACAATATGGTATTCTGATGCTGCAATGCTATATTACAGAAAAACAATAGATTATGATGGTGGCACAATTCAGCATTGCATTGTCACATTCATTTATGTGATTACATAGTGGATCACTTTGATTACACAATAGAACATTGTGGTGTCAAAATTCACTATTGTGATGGCTTAGTGCAGTCTTGTGGTGATACAATATACGGTTTATATCATTTTTACCTGAAGGAGATTTTTATGTCCTTTAAACATATCAAAGAAATGAACTGAAAGTTGTCCATGTGTAATATATATGGAATGATTTTATCTTAATTCTCCAATTAGAATGTTAGCATCTAAGAAAAAAGTGAGATTCATATCTTACTTTTCATGTTGCATTGCCTCTTGCACAAAAATATTTTTAAAAAATGCTTTGGGAATTGGAATATATTTTATTGAAACAGGTACTATTCTTGAAAATAACATTATGTTCTTCTGTACCAGTCTATATTTTTATTTTTCAATTAAATCATTATTGGACTATACTATGCACTTGAATTTGCATCAAATATAGATGTTCTGTTCTAGCTCCTAAAATAAAGATTGGAAAGGACAGAGGAAGGGCAAGTAAAAAGAGAGGGAAAGTACGGAATAGGGGTGGGAAGAAAGAAGAAATGTGGAGATTAATATTGTAACTTGATTGTGACAATCATTCCACAATACATTTGCTATATATATATATATATATATATATATATATATATATATAGTTAAATTTTAATTTTCAATTGTACCTCAATTAAGATTATTTTTCCTTTTTTAGTTCAATTAGAAGCAATCTTGTTTGACATGCTAATCCCACTTCCCTCTCCCTTCCATGCTCCCCTACCCTTGACCAGCCCCCTATCACTTCCCCTTCTGCTCCGCTGGGAAGGCGAGGCCTTCATAATTTAAAAAATATCCTCATAACAAAATGTTATTTAAATGTGAGCAGAATATGAATTTATCCACATTCAAGAAAGCACCCATGACATACCATTGGTTCAAACAATTTAAAAATTTAAAGTATCTTATGCTGACTACTCCTTAACAATAGTTTTTTCATCATTCAAATCTTACATGGAATATGACAGTACATTTTTTTATAAAACCAAGCTTCCTTGTGTTTCTTGCTGCACATTACTGCATGGAAACTGATTCCATAGCCACACTCATGCTGAACTCAGTTAGGTCTTCCCAGATATCAAAGGAATGATGTTATTTTTTTAAAACTTTATAGGCTTTGTGTTAATATTTAAAGTCTTAGTTTTGTGACATATCATAAATACTCCTGAAATTTTATTTTCCTTACTTGAGGCTTTTGAGCTCAGTTATGAGGAATTGCTCATTTTTGGCAGGATGTTACAAAAGTATCTACATTTGTTTAACTTTCAGCACAACATTATCATTCAGGTTTCTAATATCAGAACTTTTACTGTTATAAATGATAGGTAAAAATTGTCATTGAAACAAATTCTAGCTGGTAATGATATGTCAAAACAAATTTATGATTGCTAAAATGAGCAGTATTCACACATATATAATTTATTTTGTTTTTCAAGCATCCAAACAATAGTATAAATTAATAGCTAATGTCTGTCACTGTGACAGAACTTAAACTAATTACCTGAAAAGCAATGAAGTAAATATTAAGAATGTCAGTGGCAGACAAAATTCCCATAAACAGTGACTAAATCCAAATGTTTTATGTGTTTATCCTGTTATCAACTTAGTGTATGTAGGCTCAGAAATCTGAGTCTATAATAAACCCTGAAAGCTGTAGATTCCCAAGTCACACAAAATGTATACATGTATCAAATATCATGTATAAAAAGTTGGACTGTCTGTCATGTTGCAGAAGATACTGATACAGGCCAAATACAAAATTTGCTCATGCTCCGATTTTAATTGTTTATGTTGTGTGCATAGATCTCTGCTAGTCAACATTGAACATTAAAGCACATCTCTAAGTTATGTTTACAAATATCTTAATAAATCAAAGAGTCTTTGATTTACAAGTGCAAATCGCATTGAAAGATCGTTTCTGGGTTATATAAGAAGAGCCAAAGAAAAGAAAGCAGGAATGGGTATGTCAAAGATAAGGGACAAAAAATCGAATGAGCTCAGTGTGATAGCAGACACTGAAGGCTACAAGTTAAGTTAAAAACTGGAGACAAGAAACTTTTACAGGCTCTTAAAAGGTATCCTATTTTGTGCATGAAATCAAAAGCAAAGATATGTGATTGACTCCTTGCTAGAAGGCATGGAAGACTTCCTTTAGCTTCTTTTTCTTAAGTATTTTTGCTGCCTTTGTTTTGCATCTGTATAGTTTTCTTTATGTACACTAGGAATACTTTTAACTGCCTGGTGATTTTAGCCCATTGCTGTGGATCAACACAGAATGTTTTTGATCCTTCAGTATATTGTTGTCTACAGTTGTGCTCTACGATACAGAATATAAGTACAGGTGAATTGTACAAGTACTCTCGGTGTTGACTTTAAAGAATTACTAAAATTAAGGGGAAAGTAACAAAAGAATGATGGATAAAAGATAAGAGACCTGAAATTGATCAACAATGCAAGGTTAATATTAAAGGTAATTATGAAGGAATAAAAGAATATAATGAAATTCCTGGTGTCATTGCTCATGCCTACTATCCCCTCACTCAGAAGACTGAAGCAGTAGTGTGGCAATAAGTTCAAGAGCAATTTAGGAGGGGACCGTAGTTTGGAGATGTTAGTATTCTTCATATTTCATAGGAGAGATGTTCTTATGTGTGAACTTGTAAGTACTTTTTGTAGTTTAGTGTACCATGAGAAAAGAATTAATGATTATGAAATACTGTCATGAAGAAAATTGAAAAGTATATTTGGACAACTGAATCAGAATAATGGAAAAATATATTTCACGGCAGTGAGTAAATGATGGAAAGGAAATGATAATGGAAAAGCAGAATATTAACCTCCATCTTTTAAAATTTTTACTATGAGCTTTTCAAAGAGATGTTCAAAGAGTTGTTGTAAAATATGAAAGTTTGGATCTGTAATAGAAATTAATAAAACATTTGAAAAGTGTGACTAGAGGGAAAGAACCCATTTTCTGGTTCACTTTCTTCCTCCCGCTGTACAGAAATGTTGGCATATGCACCCCAAAACCTTAGCAGTACCTGTGCTCTTGAGAAAAAATACCAAGAAGCATAAATAAAGGGCCACTTCATATGAGATTATGCATGCTGCCTTTTCTACTCCCACTGGCCTTGAAATAAAAATCCTACTATGTTGAGAAAGCATGGTAGGGAGGACAGGTTAGACAGCATGATAAGGAACAGCTAGAAAACATTATATAAGGTCATTGGCTAGTGTCTCCAAAAATAAAAAAAATGTTGATAACATAAAAGGAATGGAGAGAGAGAAGAATGACTGAATAATCAAATGCAGCCATGATGTAAAAAGTACAAACTTCTAAACTTTAACAGCATTCTCAATGTAAGTACACTAGACGGAAAATACGCATAAATTACTTAAAATGTTATAATACACTGGGTTGATGACTATTTGAATAAAACTTCATTGTATCCTTCATTTTCCTTTGTTAAGCAACGTACAAAATAAAAATTGTCAGGCATAAATTCTTTTGGAGCCCATTCTCTTTGGAGCGATACCTTGCTCAGCCTAGATATAGGGGGTTAGGGCCTTGTTTACTTCCCATGGGAAACCTTATACTTTCTGAGAAGTGAATGAGGTAGGATTTGGGGATGTTCGGGGAGAGTGGGAAGAGGGGAGAGAGTGGAAACTAGGATTGGTATGCAAAATGAGAAAAGATTGTTTTAAACTAAAAAATAATGTCTAAATATATGGTCAGGAACTACATGGGAATGCATGCTCATAACACTAAAGAGGCTGAGGCATGAGGGTTTCTTCTGGTTCCATCTATTTGCATGCAAATTTCAATATACCATTGTGTTTTTCTACTGACTGGTACTGCATTGTGTAAATGTTCTCCATTTTTTTTATACATTCTTTGGTTGAGGGGCATCTAGGTTGCTTCTATGTTCTGGCTATTACAAATTATGCTGCTATGAACCACCATATTGATTTACAAAGTGGCTTTACAAGTATGCACTCCCACCAGCAATGGAGAAGTATTCCCCTTTCTCTACATCCTCTCTAGCAGAAACTTTCTTGGATTTTTTTTATTTTAGCCAGTCTAATAGTTATAAGATGGTATCTCACCAGGTGGTGGTCACACATGCCTTTAATCCCAGCACTCAGGAGGCAGAGGCAGGCAGATCTCTGTGGGTTTGAGACCAGCCTGGTCTATTAGAGCTAGTTCCAGGACAGTCTCCAAAGCCACAAAGAAACCTTGTCTCAAAACAAACAAACAAACAACAACAAAAAGATGGTATCTCAGAGTTGTTTGATTTGCCTTTCCCTAATGGCTAAGGATGTTGAGCAAATTATTAAGTGTGTTTCAGCCATTTTAGTTTCCTCTATTGAGAATTCCCTAGTTCTGTACCCCACTTTTTAATTGAATTATTAGGTGTCTTTTGTTCAATATATATTTTGGAGATCAGATGTGGTATTGGTGAAGATCCTTTCCTATTCCGTGGGCTCCCATTTTGTCTTGTTGACTGTGTCTTTTGTCTTATAGAAGCTTCTCAGTTTTAGGAGGTCCCATTTATTAATTGCCTAATTAAGTGTCACAACTGGCATTATGTTCTGAAAGTGGTGTCCTGTGCAAATTCGTTCAAGATTTCCTACCACTTTCGATTCTTAAAGGTTGAGTGTGGCTGGATTTATATTGAAGTCTTTGATCCATTTGGACTTATGTTTTGCTCATGGAAATAGATATGGGATCTATTTATTAGATATGCAGTCTAGTACATGTCAGTATCCAGTTATGCCAACACCATATGTTGAAGATGCTTTATTTTCTCCATTGTACAGTTTTAGCTTACTTGTCAGAGATCAGGTGTTCATAGGTTTATGGGTTAATATCAGCGTCTTCAATTCAATTCCATTGGTGTACTAGTCTGTTTTTATGTCAATACCAAGTGGTTTTCTTTACTATATCTCTATAGTAGAGCTTGAAGACAGGGATGGTGATGCCTCCTATAGTTCCTTTTCTGTATATGGATGTGTTGGCTACCCTGGGTCTTTTGTTTTTCCATATAAAGTTGAGTATTGTCCTTTCAAGGTCTGTGGAGAATTGTGCTTGGATTTTGATGGGGATTGTATTGAATCTGTAGATTGCTTTTGGCAAGATTGCCATTTTTACTATGTTGATCCTACCTATCCAAGAGCATGGGAGATCTTTCCATTTTCTGGTATCTTCTTTAATTCCGTTTTTTAAAGACTCAAAATTCTTACAATACAGGTCTTTTACCTGTTTGGTAAGAGTTACTCCAAGATATTTTATGTTGTTTGTGGCTATTGTAAAGGGTGATGTTTTCCTGATCTTTTTCTTAGCACCTTTACTGTAAATATATAGTAGGACTACTGATTTTTTTGAGTGAATTCTCTATCCTACCACTTAATTGAAGGAGTTTATCAGCTGTAGGAGTTCCCTGGTAGAATTCTGCAGGTCAGTTATGTAAATTATCAAATCATCTGCAAGTAGTGACAGTTTGACTTCTACTTTCCAATTTGTATCTCCTTGATATCCTTTTGTTGTCTTATTGCTCTAGCAAGAACTTCAAGTACAATATTGAAGAGATATGGAGAGAGTGCAAAACCTTGTCTTGTTCCTGATTTTAGAGGAGTCACATTGAGTTTCTTTCCATTTAGTTTGATGTTGGCTATCAGTTATTTGTTTATTGCTACATAACTGTATATTGCTTTATTATGTTTAGGTATGTTCTTGTTATCCCTGGTCTCTCCAAGACCTTTATTATGAAGGAGTGTTGAATTTTGTCAAGGGCGATTTCAACATCTAGTGAGATGATCATGTGTTTTTTTTTTTCCTTTTCAGATTGTTTATGTGGAGGATTACATTGATGGATTTTAGTACGTTGAACCATCCCTGCATCCCTGGGATGAAGTCTTCTTGATCATGGTCGATGATTTTTCTGATGGATCCTTGGATTCATTTTGCCAGTATTTTATTTAGTATTTTTGCATCAATATTCATGAGGGTTATTGGTGTGTAGTTCTCTATCTTAGTTGTGTCTTCTTGTGGTTTGGCTACCAAGGTAATTGTAGCCATGTAAAAAGAGTTTGTGGAACAATTTTAAGAGTATTGAAATTAGCTCTTCTTTGAATTTCTGGTAGAAATCTATACTGAAACCATCTGGCCCATGGAAAGTTTTCATGATTGCTTCTATTGCATAGGGGGTCATAGGTATATTTAAATTGCTTAACTCTTGTGGGTTTAATTTTGGTAAGTGATATTTATACAGAAAATGGTCCATTTCCTTTAAAATATCCAATTGTGTGGAGTACAGGTTTCCCAAGTAAAACCTAATGATTCTTTGGATTTTGCTGGTGTCTATTGTTTAGTCCCCCTTTTCATTTCTGATTATGTTAATGCATGTTCTTTCTCTGCCTTTTGGTTAGGCTGGATAATGATTTGTCTATCTTGTTGACTTTTTTTTGAAGAACCAACACTTTGTTTCATTGATTCCTTGTTTCTTGTCTTTGTTTCTACTTTATTGATTTCAGCTCTCAATTTCAGTATTTCCTGGCATCTACTTCCCCTGTGTGAGTTTGCCTCATTTTGTTCTGGAGCTTTCAGGTGTTTTTTTTTTTTTTTTTTTTTTTTTTTTTTTTTTTTTTCTCTAGTGTAGCTATTCTCCTGTTTCTTGATGTGGGCACTTAGTGCTATGAACTTTCCTGTGAGCATTGCTTTCAAAGTGTCTCATAGTTGTGGGTATGTTGTGCCTTCATTTTCATTGAATTTTAGGAAGTCTTTGATTGTTTTCTTTATTTCTTCCTTTATCCAGTAGAGATGCAGATGGGCATTGTTCAATTTTAACAAGTTTGTGTGGTTTCTGCAATTTGTGTTGTTGCTGAATTCCAATTTTAATCCTTGGTGGTAAGATATAGGGCATTATTCCAATTTCTTGTATCTATTGAGGTTTGTTTTAGTGCCAATAATTGGTCAATTTTAGAGAAGGTTCCTTATGGTGCTGAGAAGCACCATTTTTATTTGAATGGACTGTTCTATAGATACCTGTTAAACCCAATTGGATCATAACTTCTGTTAGTTCCTTTGTTTCTTTGTTAAGTTTCTGTCTTTTATTCCTGTCCAGCAGTGAAAGTGGGGAGTTGAAGTCTCCATTATAAGTGTGTAGGGTTTCATGTGTGATTTGAGTTTTTGTAAATTTTGGAGATCAGCCCTCTGTCAGATATGGTGAATATCTTTTTCCAGTCTGTGGGCTGCTGTTTTGTCTTGATGACTGTGTCCTTTGCATTACAGAAGCTTCTCAGTTTCAGGAGGTCCCATTTATTAATTGTTGATTTCAGTGTCTTACTACAAGTATAATGTTCAGAAAGCTGTCTCCTGTAGCAATTCATTCAAGGGTACTTCACATTTTCTCTTCTAAGAGATTCAGTGTGACTGGACATGTGGTCTTTCATCCATTTGGACTTAAGTTTGGGGCATGGCAATAAACATGGATACATATGCAGTCGTCTGCATGCCAGCATCCAGTTATACCAACACCATTTGTTGAAGATGCTTTTTTTTATTCCATTGTATATCTTTAGCTTCTTTGTCAAAAATCAGGTGTTCTTAGGTATGTGGATTAATAACAGGCTTATCAGTTTAATCCCATTGGTCCACCTGTCTATTTTTGTTCCAATACCAAGTTGTTTTCAGGACTATAACTCTATAATACAGCTTGAAGTCAAGGCTGGTGATGCCTCTGGAAGTTCCTTTATTGTACAGGGTTGTTTTTGGCTATCCTGGGTCTTTTGTTTCTCCATATAAAGTTGAGTATTATTCTTTCAAGGTCTTTGAAGAATTGTGTTGATATTTTGATGGGGATTTTATTGAATCTGTAGATGGCTTTTGGAAATATTGTCGTATTACTAGGTTGATCCTACTTATCCAAGAGCATGGGAGATCCTTCCATTTTCTGGTACCTTCTTTAATTTCTTTCTTAAAAGACTCAAAGTTCTTGCTATACAGGTCTTTCACTTCTTGGGTTAGTGTTACCCCAAGATATCTTATATTGTTTGTGGCTACTGTAAAGGGTGATGTTTCTCTGATTTCTTTTTGGGTAAGTTTGTATTTGGTGCATAGATGTTGAGAATTGAGATTTCATCTTGTTGGATGTTTTTCTGTGATGAATATGAAATGACCTATTTCATCTCTTTTGATTAATTTTATTTTGAAGTTAATTTGTTAGATATTGGGATAGCTATACCAGCTTGCTTCTTAGGCCCATTTGCTTGTAAAATTATTTCCCAACCCTTAACTCTGAGGTCACATCCGTCTTTGTAGGTGAAGTGTATTTCTTGTATGCAGCAGAAGGATGGATTCTGTCTTCATATACATTATGTTAGCTTGTGTCTTTTTATATGTGAGTTAAGACCATGGATATTGAGTGATATTAATGACTATTGATTGTTGATTCTTGTTTGTTTTGAATTTGTTTTGGGTGGTGGTATTACGTGTGAGTTTTTCCCCTATTTTTCCATTTTGGTAATATGCGATTATCTATTGCCTATGTTTTTGTGAGTGTAGTTAATGTTTTGGGGTTGGAATTTTCCTTCCAGAACTTTCTGTAGGGCTGGATTTGTGAACATGCATTGTGTAAATCTTGTTTTGTCATGGAATATCTTGTTTTCTCCATCTATTGTGATTGTGAGTTTTGCTGGGTATAGTAGTCTGGGCCCACCTCCATGGTCTATTTGTGTTTGTAGAACATATATCCAGGACCTTCTGGCTTTCATAGTTTCCATGGGGAAGTCAGGTGTAATTCTGATAGGTCTGCCTTTTTATGTTACTTGGCCCTTTTCCTTCTCTGTTCTTAACATTCTTTCTTTATTTTGTATGTTTGAGTTTTGATTATGATGTGATGGAACTTTTTATTTTGGTACAGTCTATTTGGTGTTCAGTAAGCTTCTTATACTTTCACAGTCATGTCCTTCATCAGGTTGGGAAAGTTTTCTTCTATGATTTCATTGAATATGTTTTCTGTGCTTTCCATCTGGGCTTCTTCACCTTCTTCTATACCTATTTTTCTTAGGTTTGGACTTTTGACGGTGTTCCATATTTCCTGGATGTTTTGTGGTAAGGATTTGTTGGATTTAAGATTTTCTTGGGTCAATGAATCTATTTCCTCTAGTTTATCTTCAGCTCCTGAGATTCTCTATTTCATCTCTTGTATTGTTTTTGTTATGCCTACATCTGTAGTTCCTGATCATTTACCCAACTTTTCTATTTTTCTATTTCCAGAAATCCCTCAGTTTGTGTTTTCCTTATTGTCTCTATTTCAGTTTTCAGGTCTTGGACTATTTGAACTGTTTCTTTCACCTTTTTGATTGTTTTTTTTCTTGGCTTTCCTTGCTTTCTTTTTTCTTTATCTTTTTTATTCTTTTGGTTTTTTGAGACAGGGTTTCACTGTATAACTTTGGAGCCTATCCTGGCTCTTGCTCTGGAGACCAGGCTGGCTTCAAACTCACAGAGATCTGCCTGCCTCTGCCTCCCAAGTGCTGGGATTAAATCATGTGCCACCAACGCCCAGCTTTCTTTGCTTTCTTAAGAGATTTGTTGACTTATTGCACATATATGCATACAAAGGCATGGGGACACATAAATTCCCCCATTTTTTTCAAGATTGTTTTTATTTGAATTAGAAACAAGATTGTTTCCTTCTCCCTCCTGTCCTCCCCTACCACCATCACCCCCCAAACTAAAACCCTACCTATCACATATCCTTTCTTCTACTATTCCCGTGACTCAACTTTTCTGCTCCCTCATGACGTCTGCATCCTTCCTCTTCTTCCCTTCTCATTCCCATAGCTCCCTCCACCCTCTTCACAAGCTCTAAATTTGCTCACGGATTCTTGACCCTTTCCCCATTTCCAGGGGACCATGCATGTCTCTCTTAGGGTCCTCCTTATTTACTAGCTTCTCTGGCAGTGTGGAATGTAGGCAGGTAATCATTTACTCTATTCTAAAATCCACATATCAGTGAGTACATATCATGTTTGTCTTTTGGTGATTGGGTTACCTCATTCAGAATGATTTCTTCTAGTTCCATTAATTTTCCTGCAAATTACAATATTCCATTTTGTTCCACTGAGTAGTACTCCATTGTGTAAATGTACCACATTTTCTCTATCCATTCTTCAGCTCAGGGGCATCAAGGTTGCTTCCAGTTTCAGCTTTTACAAATAGTGCTTCTATTTACATTGTTTAACGGATGTCTTGCTGTATGAATGTGCTTCTTTTGGGTATATGCCTTACAGTGGAATTCCTGGATCTTGTGGTAGACTGATTCCCATTTTCTTGACGAGTCACCATACTGATTTCCAAAGTGGCTGTAAAAGTTGGCACTCCCACCAGCAGTGGAAAAGTGTTCCCCTTTCTCCACATTCTCTCCAGCTTAAACTGTCATTGGTGTTTTTGTTTTTTGGCCATTCTTACAGGAGTAAGATGGTAGCTCAGAGTTGTTGAAAAATTACATATGTAACATGATAAGTAAAAGACACACAGAGAGATATTTGGGTTAAAGCTTCAAGCTGAGGATGAGAAGAAACAAAGCAACTGGCCACTAGCTCTAATTCTACCTCAGAATTTAAGGTGACACTGGATCCAGCAAATCTCAGACTGCTGCCTCTCCTCAGAATGGCTAGAGAATCCTGAGACTTCAGTGTTTTCCTATCCTCAATGTGGATGGAGAATGACTACTAATACTGACTACTCAAGACCCGCTCCTACCTTTTATACCCCTGTTGTGCTGGGATTAAAAACAAGTGATCCCAGATGCTGAGATCATCGTTGTGTGAGCTGTTTCTGTTTGGACTGGATCAATCTTGTGTAGATCTAGATTTCCACAGAGATCTGTATACCTCTTTATCCTGAGTCTTATGATTAAAGGTGTATGCCACAACCTCCTAGATTCTGGCTGCTGGGATTAAAGTTGTGTGTATCACCATTGCCTGATCTCTATTGCTTGAGACTGACTTTACTTTCTGAATCCTCAGGCAAGATTTGATAAATCATAATAATATATCACCACATATGTTTGTATTAATATGTATAATACACGTATGTATATATGAGTATATAACATGTGATAAATATAAATTTATTTATTGGTGTACATATATATGCTAACAAATACTTTAATATGTAATGTATATAATCACATATACATTTATATTAACAAATATGAATACATATTGTATGTGTTTACATGTACTTGTGTACATGTGAACACACATGCACATGTGTCAGGGTCCTGTGAAGCCTAGAAGATGACATTGGATTCCCTGGAACTGGAGTTGCAGGCAGTACACAACTGTGAACTAAGTTGAGCATCTCTAAGTCTTTTTTATACCTCCTCAAATTTGGATAAACCACTTCCTACCTACTTCTCTCTATATACCTTGTTCTCATTCCTGCTAAGGCTTTTAAATCCCTAGTACTTCATCCTAGTTACTCATTTCTTTTCATGGTGACAATAAACCTGACAAAAGAAATGTAAGGAATATTTATGTAGGCTCACAGCTTAAAGCTTTATTGCAAAATTTTAAGGAAATCATGGCAGAAGTGATATGAGGCAGCTGGACAGAATGTACTTGTTGTCAAGAAACAGGGAAAGACCAATGTCTCTGCCTAGCTCTCTTTATCCTTTTGTACAGCCTGAGAATAGAGCTCATAGGATAGTACCCCTATACTGGGGGTAGCTTTTCCTCTGCAATTAAACCTTTGGAGCAAGATTAAATCCAACACCTCCACCCGATATAAACCTGATATCCAATATCATCTTAATACATAAAATTCTAACTGTGCCCCCACAAGTCTTATTTCATGCTGGAAAGTGTATTCATTCCAAAGTCCCCATCTCTCATTATATACATTTAGAAATTAAGTTGGTCACATACAACAACATATATTTGAGGGTCGAAAAAAAAAACCCATAGAATTGTAACATACTGAGTGAGTGAGTGGCACCAATTTGAAGACAGAAGCTTTCTGAATAAAGCAGGTTGTATCTTAGAATGCAGTTTGGATTAGGTTTGAATGATAATAAGATTTATTAATTACATTTAGACAGGTGTTTAGCAAGAGTAATTAAAAAACAAACAAAGATTATTTTAGATTGATGTTTAATTAATATTAATAGTGTTGCAATAAACATACCACATGATTACTCAGTGAGCCACAAATGATAGGTAAGCAAATAGGTGAATATTGATCCAATTCCCATGAATTGATCCTATTATTTTCTCTATTGTCAGTTTTGCACCTGTAGGCAATGACTCCCATGGTTATTCCAACTTGTCTCTTGACTTTGGTTGCCATGTCTGCTTTTACCTTTTAGCTTTTTCTTTTCTCTTTGACTTTATATTTTTGCTCGACAATGATGGGAGAACTTTTATAAAGATCCCCGTCATCACCCTTTTGGTAGTATAGCCAATGAAATCCAGGGTCATGTCCATATGAGCTAAGCATCCTATTATAAGCTATAATCTCAATCCTAAAGTTTTACTTTTTATCCCCTCTCTCTCTTTTCCTTGTGATTGTTTTTTTGTTTTATATCCTAACCAAAGTTTTCCCTCCCTTCCCTCTTCCATATTCCTCCTCCCTCCACCTCACCTCTAACAGTCCCCCATCCACTTCTCCACTGTTTCTCTTCCATATACAGGCATGTTCCCCATGGATACTAGCAGATTAATTTACATCAAGTTACAGTGATACTAAACTCCTCCTCTTCTATTAAGGCTGGGTGATGTCATCCAGTAGGAGGAATGGCCACCCAAAGCAGGAGATGTGGGCATGCATGAACTTCAGTATGAAGGAGAAATATAACAGACATTGCCAAAAGAAAAGGGGCCTACAGGGGAAATGAGGATGGGAACAGAAGGGATAAGATGGGGTAAGGATGGAGGGAAAGAATACAGGGAGAGACAAGTGAAATCAGGTATCATCTCTGGAAATAGCTAGAAATATAGATTAATGGATACTCCCAGGTATGTGTGATGTTGATACTAGCTACAACTCCTAGCAAAGGTGTATGCAGACCCTGAACTCTCCTTCTCCTGTAACCAGGTAAGACTTCCAGTGGAGGGTCTGGGAAACCACTCAAGGCACAAAACCTTTGACTGATAATTTGTCCTGCCTACAAGATGTGCTGGGGTAAAGATGGCATAGCAATTGTGGGAGAAACCAAGTAATGACTGGCTGACTTGGAGACCTATATCCTGAGAGGGAGCTCACCCTGAGTACCAGGACCAAAGGCTGGATACCCAAGAGACCTAGGATAGAATCAAACTCAACCAGCAAAAAGAAAAAAAGTCAATGAAATGATTCCTAATGATATTCTGCTAGTCTCATAGATTCTTGTCTAGCCCAACTATCCTTAGAGACTCTTCACCTAGCAATTGATGGGAACAGATGCAGATACCCACAGCCACCACAGCCAAACACAAAGCAGAGCTAGGGATCCTATGAAAAAGTGGGGAGGAAGTATTGTAGGAGGCAGAGGGATAAAGAAAACCCATAGAATCAACTAACCTGGGCTCACAGGAGCTCACAGACACTGAGCCAACAACCAGGGAGCCTACATGAGATTTTCCTCATCTATATGTTACAATTATGTAATGTGGTCTTCTTGTGGGATTCCTAAAAATAAGAAGTTTTACTTTTTAACATTTAATTTTATTTTGAAAATTTTATACTAGGTACTGTCTGTATTTACCTCATTTCTATATCTCATTTTCCTCTTTCCAACACTTTCATGACTCCAACTAATTCCCAAATTAATGTACTCTTCTTTAACTATTATAGTTACACACACACACACACACACACACACACACACACTTTTCACCTTATATTCATTATGAGAACTTAAAACTATACATCCAAATAGTTCCTATCTACATCTTCTATTCCATAATTATTCTCTCACACAACTAATTCTGAAATATGGACAGGTCAAATATAGTATTCTGCTTTGTCTCTTTTGAATACCCTTGTTCTAATGTCAGTAATTACATAATTAAGTTCCTTAAAAATCCTAAATATTTTTCAAATAACATCACTAAACTTAGGAGGAAAGAATATCACAATTTTATTCATTTGTACTGACTGATTGGTGTACTGAAATACATCTATCTATGAGTGTGGTAGCTGTCCTAAAATATTATGAAGTAGATGAATGACTTGAAACTTATTTCATAAAAGAGATAGAATTTTGTAAATGAATTTATTGAAATACAAAGCTAGATGTTCATAATTATAAGAAGAAAAGTAAATGAACTAAGAAAATATTCTGAAATCAAAATTAATCTTTTCCCTAGTCTTCTAGTTTGCTGCTAGGCTATCATGCACTAGCAACTAATCCTTCTACAATGTTATAAGCCATTTTAGAATTATTACAGGGTTATTTGCTACAAAACTAAGCGATATCCTTCTTAATTAGACATGTGCTTGTTTGATGGACAAAGTAGATCAGAATTGTAAAAATCTGAAACCTAACTTTAATTTAAAATTCAATTTAAATTCAATTTGCATGCATTTAGTGTTGAAGCTATAAAGCATTACACAATTTGACATGGTAAATTTCTTCAGGCATATACTGTTTTCATCATGGGGAGAAAAGAATAAAATTAATGTATTATAATAACCCAGGAGACCACAAGTTTAGTATATTTTCGGGAAAACTTGGAGCAAATTGCTTGAAACTGCTGTCAATATTAAGTTCAGGTTGATAAGAAGCTTCTCCAGACGACAGCCTAAAGCTAACTTGAAGTCACATAATGTAATCACTAGACTATGTCTAATCTTTGTTAATCTTTGTTCTGTCTACCCATCACTTTGTAAGACTTGATTCACTAGTTGAGGTACAGATAAATGCATTAGCAGGTAAATTATTTTAAGTACTGCTAAGCATGATTTTCAAAGCATGTGATACTAAAGGGGGAGTCAAATAACTTACATACTTGAAAACTACTTTTCAAAAGTTGAAATATGGCATACAGTGCTACTCCATATCACAAAATCACAGTTCAATCCATTTTCAATAGTTGCACATTCTCATGGACCCATAACACAGTGCTCTCAGAACATGGAATCTCCAGATGGCCCTCTCATATCCTTTCACCATGGCTAAGCATAATACACACTAAATTCTATCAAAATTAATTATATATTTTTATCTTTATAATTCATAGACATTGATTCATAGAGTAATGGAAGCTCTAACATATGTCTTTGGCTTATTTTATTTTTTCTATTTTTTAGTGCTGGGGATCAAACCCAATGTTCTGCATGCTCTCATCTTTCTTCTTGAATATGGCACTGCATGAATTTTAATTGCTACTTAGCATACCATTGAATAACAAAATGTAGCCTAATTTATGATGCATTCTACTGTTAACTGTTTTGCTCTCAAAAATATTTTCTTTAACCCAAGATCTTGAAAATACTTCCATATGTTGTCTTCTAAAAATTTTATGGTTTCAATTTGATAACAAATTACCTATCTACTGGCTGCTTTTTGGATGATATGAGGTAGGTAGGGCATAAAGATACATTCTTCCACTTTTCACTAAAGGTAATTTCAGTTCACACAACATTTGTCATTGAAAATGGCAGCTTTTCTTCATTGTCTTATGCTGTCAACTTTAAACTAAATGTCAGTCTTGTGTGTGTCCATTCATTTGTGCTAGTTCTCTCTTTCACTTTTCATTTATTCTGCATTTTCTTCTTCCTAAAGAAATGTCATTATTATTTACAACATAGATCCTACAACTTTCTTCTAATTTTTAGGTAACCTTGTACAAAAACAATTCTGTTATGAACCCCAAGTTTCATAGTTCTCAAATCTACAAACTTCATAGTACCTACTGTTGAGCAAATCCAGGACCATAAAACTTGACATAATAACTTCCTAATAGCTTCTGTTTTATGGATAGGAAAAGTTATCTTGTGTAATCCTAGCAACAACAAAGTACTGACAGAATTTCTTGCTATTCTTGAACAAGAAAGTTGCCATTCTTCTTGAAGAAGAAGCAGCCTCAAGTTTGGATCAGGATAGCCTCTAGGAGGTGGAAGCCTCCTCATAGTTAATAGCCAGGAAAAAAAAAACAATAAATAAGGACTCCAGTCTTATAGGTATAGAAAATTAATTTTTCCATAAACTGCACAAATTTGGAAATGGAATATAAGAGTTAGTCTTCTAGATTTAGATGAGCGTATAAATTAACTTATATTTAAATATCAGTCTTTTGAAACCCTTAGTAAGGCACCCTGGTGAGTTGGATTCCTTATCCACAGGAATTATGATATGATACATGGATGTCAAATAAAGAAGTATATGCTAATGGTTAAATGCCAATAAAAACAAGGAAGAGGGATGGTATTCCATGTTGGCCTTTACATTTGTATTTTTACTCAAAAAATAACTGATTTTCAATTTAAAAATCTGATGAAAATTTGAGTGTAAAAGAATAACAGCATTGGCACAGGAGATGACTTCATGAATAGAACACTGATAGCACAGGAAATAAGATCAATAGTTAATAAACGGTACCTCCTGAAATGGAAAAGCTTCTTAAGAAAAAGGACACCATCAATTGGACAAAGCAGCAGTCTATAAAATGGGGAAAGATTTTCTCCAACTCCACATCCAATAGAAGGCTAATACTCAAAATATATTTTAAAAACCTAAACATCAACAAACCAAATGATCCAGTTAAAATGGGGTACAAATGTAAAGAGAGAATTCTCAATAGATGAATCACAAATGGCTGAAAGACACTGAAGGAAACATTCAGCATCAGTTTTACTTTTTCAGGTAAGGTGAACAGATACCATGACCACAGCAGAGTTTTTGTTTGTTTGTTTGTTTGTTTGTTTGTTTTTGGAGACAAAGTTACTTTGGGCAGCCTTGGCTGTCGTGAAATTTGCTCTGTAGAGCAGGATGACCTCAAACTCACAAAGATCTGCCTGCCTCTGCCTCCTAAGTCCTGGGATTAAAGGTGTGCACCACCACTGTCCTGCAACAGCAACTCATATAAAGGAAACATTTATTTATTTATTTATTTATTTATTTATTTATTTATTTATTTTAGTTCAGAGGCTTAGTCGATCATCATCATGGAGGGAAGCATGGTAGCATGCAGATATAGATGATGCTAGAGAGGAAGCTAGAAGTTATAGATCCTGACCCAAAGAAAGCAGAAGAAGGAGACACACTTCCTCCAACAATGCCACACCTACTCTAAGAAGGCCACACCAGTTACTAATACCACTCCCTATGAGCCTATGGTAGTCATTTTCTTTCAAATCACCACAACATCCTTAACCATCAGGGAACCAAAGGGACTTTGAAATTCCATCTTATACCTGTCAGAATGGATAAGATCAAAAACATAAGTGATAGCTCATGCTAGGAAGGATATGGAGCAAGGAAAACATTCCCCCACTGCTGGGACTTGATCTACCTCAAGATGCAGATGTGTCATTCTTGTGCATATAGCCAAAGGGTGCTCCATTTTACCAGAGAGACACTTGTTCAACTATGTTCATAGTAGCTAGAAATAGGAAACAACCTAGATGTTCCCCAACTGAAGAATAGATAAGAAAATGTCCTGTATGTATACAACGGACTATTACTTAGATGTTTAAAATAAATGACATCTAGAAAGTTGCAGGAAATAAATGCAACTAGAAAAAATGATCCCAGGTGAGTTAACCAAGGCCCAGAAAGACAAAAATGGTATATACTAACTTATAAGTGGATATTACCCACAGACCCAGAAAGGCTTAGTAACAAGGGGAACATATTCATGTACCTGGAAAGGGGAAATGGACTATTCTTTTTGCAGGTAGGCTGGGGGCAGATGTAAATGGGAACATGAGTGATGAGTTTAGGGGGAGGGATGGAGAGGGAGAGTACACGGAGAGATGAATGTAAATTGGGTGCATTTGGGGAGCTGTGTGGAAACCTAGTACAGTAGAAACTCCAAGGATCCTACACAGGTGACCTAGCCTGGACTCCTAGTAATGGAGGATACCATATGGAGTCTGAACTGGCTACCTTCTGAAAGTAGGCAACTTCCAGTGGTGGGAATGGGACACCACCAATCCAGCAACAAAAACTTTGACCTACAACCTGTCCTGTCTGAAAGATGTATGGGGGGAAAGGAGGCATAGAACTTGGGGGAGTTGCCAAACAATGGCTAGTCTAATTTGAGGTCGATGCTACAAAAAGATGCCCCTGTCCAAGAGTGCCTGGATGACCAGGAACTGTAAACTGGATAGCCCATAGACCTCAGATAGAAAAAAATCAATAAAATAATTCCTAATGTTATTCAGCTATACGCATAGATCAGTTCCTAGCACAATAGTCATCAGAGATGCTTTCTCTGGCCGCTAAGGGGACAGATGAAAAGACCCACAGCCAAGAATTGGGTGGAAAGAGAGCCCAAATTTCAGATATCCATCATTAACCTTCTCTTGGAGCTCAGGGAAACCTGGGGAAGATGAATTGTAATACCCAGAGGGACAAAGGGCAACAGGAAAACACAGCACATTGAATTAGCTAACCATGGCTCATAGGGACTCGGAGACTGAAGTGCCAATCACAGAGCCTACATGGGTCAATACTAGGTCCCCTGAATATCTGTATTGTTTGTTAGCTTGGTGTTTTTGTGTGATTCCTAACGGTAGGAGTAGGATTGTCTCTGGCTTTTTTTTTACCTGTTCTTGGGAACTTTTTTCTCCTACTGGATTACCTCACCAGGCCTGAGAGAAGGGTTTGTGCTTACACTTAATGTAACTTGCTATGGTGTATTAGGCTGATAATTCTGGAAGGCCTTCTCCTTTCTGAAGGGAAATGGAGGTGTGGGTCTGGGGGTGGGAGTGGTTGAAGGAAGCCAGGAGGACAAGGATGGGCAAAAATGTGATCAGAATATATTATATGAGACAGTAAAAGTATATTTCTTTCTGTAAAACAATTTGCTCTTGACCCCTTTGCTCATCACTCCTCTCTCTCTATAACTGGATTCCAGGAATTTGGCTCAGTGCTTAGTTGTGGATCTCTGCTTCTGCTTCCATCAGCTGCTCAATGAAGGCTCTAGGATGCTATTTAAGTTATTCAGCAATCTCATTATAGGGGAAGGACATTAAAGCCTCTCCATTATTGCTTAGATTCCTAGTTGGGGTCAACTTTGTGGATGTCTGGACATTTTCCTAGTGCCAGATTTCTCTTTAAACCTATAAAGTCTCCCTCTATTAAGGTATCTCATTTCTTGCTCTCCTGTATTCTTCTCCTGACTCAAACTTCCTGGTCCCTCATATTCTTCTCCCACATCCTCTTCTGCTCTCCTCTTTCTCCCCCCCTTCCCTCACTCCCCCATGTGCTCCCAATTTTCTGAGGATCTCTTGTCCCTTTCCCCTTCTCCAGGGGACCATGTATGTTAGTGTCCTCCTTGTTTAGTAGCTTCTCTGGAAGTCTGAATTGTAGGCTGTAATGCTTTGCTCTATGTCTAAAATCCATACATGAGTGAGTACATACCATGATTGTCTTTCTGTGACTGGGTTACCTTACTTACGATGGTTTCTTCTAATACATGGACTTGCCTGGGAATTTCAAGATTTCATTGTTTTTCTGCTGCTGAGTAGTACTCCATTGTGTAAATGCACCACATTTTCTTTTTAAATTCTTTTGTTGAGGGGCATCTATGTTTCTTCCAGGTTCTGGCTATCACAAAGAATGCTGTTATGAACATAGTTGAATAGATGTCCTTGTTGTATGAATGTGCATCCTTTGGGTATATGCCTAAGAGTAAGATTGCTAGGTCTTGTGGCAGACTGATTCCCATTTTCCCAAGACTTCCAGACTGATTTCCAAAGTGGCTCTACAAATTGTCACTCCCACCAGCAACAGAGGAACATTTTCCTTTCTCCACATTCTCTCCAGCAAAAACTATCATTGGTGTATTTTTTTATTTTGGCCATTGTATTTCAGAATTGGACCATGCTGGGGAAATCAACAGAGACAGCAGACCTGAACAAGTAGGAGCTCATGGACACCAGCATGACAGCTGGGGAACCAGCATAGGACCTAACCTAACCTCTGCATGTGGGTGTCAGGAGACCTGGCCAGTCTATAGGGCCTCTGGCAATGCAACCAGTATTTATCCCTAGTGCATAAACAGACTTCAGGAGTCCATTCCCCATGGGCTAGATACATGGGGGAGGGCCTAGCTGCTGTCCCATATGACTTGACAGACATTGATGATTCCCCCATGGAAGGTGTCATCCTCACTGGGGAGTAGATAGATGGTGGGATGGGAGGGTTAGAGGGGGGCATGGGAGGATGGGAGGTAGAGGGAACTGTAATTTATATGTAAGATTGTTTCTAATATAAACAATATTTATAAGAAAAGAAAAAATACAATTCACTCTTATTTTTCTGTCTTCTTGAGAGAAATATTGATATCATTAAAATTTGGAGGATTTTTATTTTAATTATGCCCCTAAAGCTACACCATCTCCTCTGAGTTAGAAAGGAAATGATTTAAGCGATTTGAACATGAAGGCATTTTTAGGGAATGCAATTCCCTAGCTCTACTTGAGGGATGTGCATGTTAAGATCAGCTGGTAGAAATCACAACATAATAAGACTTGAATGTTTGATTAATGAATTGTGTTCATTTCTAAATGTGATCAAATTGGCCCTAGAAAGTATATCATCAACCTTTTTAAAACAATAAGGGATATTTTAACAGTATGTGAAATGCAATGGTTGCACAGGGGCAACTCCTTGCAATTTCCCAAGCTGGATATACTGCTTGTTTATATTGAAACAAACAAACAAACAAACTCTCATGAGCATAAGAGTATTAGACATTCCAAACATGAGAAAGACATATTAAAATTTAAACTCTAAAGGCATTAATTGAATTTAAAAGCCAAGTAAATATATAATCAATAATATCTCCAAATTGCCATCCTCAGTAATGGTGGGAAAAAGAGCTGTACCAGGCATGGTAGAGTAACTTCTAATGAAAAAAACAACATTGCAATCTAAGAGATGTTATGTTTATATTAAGAGCAGGACTTTTTATTTAAAAAATATTTTAATTTGCATACCAACACCAGTTCCCCTTTCCTCTCCTCCCCTCCCCCAACTCCCACCCTTTCCACCCTTCATCCACTCTTCATAAGGGGTAAGGCCTTTCTTTGGGAGTCTAGGCTTATCACAGAGACTGAGTCAGCTCACAGAGAATACCTTATTAGATAATTCTGAACAGAAATATGGCCTCAGAGGTCGAAAGACCACAGAAGCCCCACCAGTACAATATCTATCTTGAGAGTTCAGAACTGTAGCACTCCTACCATGGTTACTGGACTGGGTGAACTGCAAGTGTGATATTCCAACCCATTAAAGCAGCTAGGTGCACCAGACCTAATGAAGCCGTTAGAGTACCATTAAAATCAAATTAGGAGAAAGGTGCTGCCTCTTAACCTAAAGAATGAATTATGCTTTGAAGTGGAAATAGGAAATTGTCTCTTCCTTCAGGGCTAATCTATTTGAGCAGGGTCAATGTTCTGGATAAGGGATCATTTATCAAGAAGGAAGGACCACCTTTACAAACTGTATTTATCTTAAGCTATTCTAAGGAGATGAGTAGAAGGATTATCCCTTCAATGAGATAATGTCCTTTTTCTTCTGAGAATTCCCGATGTCTTGATCAGTCCCTAAGAACTGCCATGGGGAAAGAGAAAACTATTCCCTTTGATTCTCTTTAATCTCTCATTTTTGGATGCTACTTAGAACCTACACGTGATTGCTTTGGTACTTTGGGCTTGCTTATTGTTTCTCTAATGTTCTGCTCTCTGCCATATGGCTATTAGTCTGACATGTGGCTAACTGGCCTCTAAGTTCTTAACTTAAATTACATTCCCCCTTCCTCCCTCACTGACACCCCAATCTCCTTTCTGTTTACCTATGCTAGTGGCTAAGAATTGCAGTCTGCCTGGTTGCAAGTCTTTATCTTTAGCTCTAGTAAAATTAGCCTCAAGCTTCCATGTGAATTTGTTCCTAATTTTTTTAAATAATAAGACAAAGAACACCAGCAGGGAACCTCTAGTACCACAGGAACAAAGCTTCAAAGAGTGAGAAGAGATGCTGAAGGCTATGAGAGCCCTTTCCTCTCTCAGTGTCCAAAAAGCAGAATTTGAACTCAATAGAAATTATTCTTCATCTTTAAGCATTTCTGTGGTTTTCCAAATTGGTTTGAGACTTACTTGGGTTGTTTAGCTATTTTTGTTTTTGTTTTTGTTGTTTGTTTTTTGGGGTTTTTTTGTTTGTTTTTCTTTTTTCTGTTGAATAGTCTTGGAACAGTCATGCTTATTCTACATCAGCCTCAGGACCATTTTTGTGGAAATAGCCGACTTAAATCTATATACTCACAGATGAAGGAAATTTGCCTCCAGCCACAGATGACCCAAGCCAGGTATGGGAATCTCTGGGATGAGGGTCCTCGAAGAATAGGTGGGTAAGGATTTGGCAGTGACAAACAGAAACAAACACGAGAGAGTTTGCATATGAGTGTATTTTGTAGTTCTCAAACAAGGTTTGTTAATAGAGATATTTTCTCAGGGGATGTTTTTGTTAAACAAACCCAAATATATGACATTATTGTTACTTGGCACAGTGACACAGAAATCCAAAATATAGAGTCATCCAGGGTTAATCAAAACACAAAAATTGTCCTTGATTAGACAAAACATAGGAACTTCCAGGACTAATATAATATCATCCAAGGCTAACCACATATTGCTTAAATCAAATTAGCATATTTTATGGTCAGTTGCTGTTTAAAAATCTATTACCTAGTTTTTTGTGAGTTTTTAAATTATTGAGCTATTTTAACTATTTTAACACAGTCAGCAAGACAAAATCACAGCCCACAGACTGGGAAAAGATATTCAACAACCCCACATCTGACAGTGGGCTGGTCTCCAAAGTATACAAAGAACTCAAGAAGCTAGTCTCCAAAACACCAAACAATCCAACTAAAAAAATTGGGTATAGAACTAAATACACAATTCTCAATAGAGGAATATAAAATGGCTGAAAGACACATAAGAAACTGTTCAACATCCTTAGCCATCAGGGAAATGCAAATCAAAACAACTCTGAGATACCATCTTACTCCTGTCAGAATGGCTAAAATCAAAAACACCAAAGACAGTTTATGCTGGAGAGGATGTGGAGAAAGAGGAACACTCCTCCACTGCTGGTGGGAGTGTCAACTTGTACAGCCACTTTGGAAATCAGTATAGTGACTCCTCAGGAAAATGGGAATGACTCTACCACAAGATCCATCAATTCCACCCCTAGGCATGTACCCAAAGAAACACAGTCATACAACAAAGACATCTGTTCATAGAAGCACTATTTGTAATAGCCAGAAAGTGGAAATAGCCTAGATGCCCCTCAATGAAGAATGGATGGGGAAAATGTGGTACATTTACACAATGGAGTACTACTCAGCAGAATAAAAAATGGAATCTTGAAATTTGCAGGAAAATGGATAGAACTTGAAGAAACCATTCTGAGTGAGGAAACCCAATCACAAAAAGACAAACATGATATGTATTCACTCATATGTGGATTTTAGACATAGAGTAAGGGATTACCATCCTACAATCCACACTACCAGAGAAAGTAGTAAACAAGGAAGACCCTAAAAGAGACAAATTTTGTCTGCTGGAGAAGGGGAAGGGGTCACCATCCCCTGAGCAAATTGAGAATACGGGAAGAGGCGGGAGGAAGCTACAAGAGTGAGAAGGGAAGAAAAGGAAGGATGCAGAGGTCATGAGCAATCAGAAAATTTGAGTCAGGTGTAGATTAGAAGAAAGGATATATAATAGTAAGGATTTTAGTTGGGGGGTGGTAGAAGAGGAAGGGAGGGAGAAGGGAACAGGGATAATCATGTAATTCAATCATGTTTGTCATCCAAATATATATAAAAAACTAAAATAAAAAAGTTTTTGTTACCAGACACTTAAGCCCACTTTCGATGACACATCTACAGCCATATGAAATTTTATTGTTGGGAAAGTTTCTACTATTTGTACTTTTGTGAATGACATGAATGATTTGGAAAGCACTGGTTTTTCCTGAGATGAGGTCATGAGTAGTGACAGAATCTCAGGGGATGGTTTCTTATCTATTTCTTTTGGTTAAAATGTCGGCCAGCATGAGCCCTACCAATGTGTATGTCCCCTCTTCTCCTGCCCTAATCCTGCCCAATGTCCCCATCACCCTGGATCTCTCTGGGCCTGTGCCTGGAGAGAGTGGACCCACCCAGACAGCGAGTATCTCACTGAGTCTGGAAACACCTCATTCTTCCTTCCCACTCTGCCATCCCCAACCTCTACTGAGTGAAGAGACTACCAGGGGAGGCATGACAAATCCAGAGCTGCAGACATTGAAGTCTTGGCCCACTCATACTGCCATGTGACAAGAGGAGATAGAGAGACCCTATCTGCACCCACTGGAAGAAGAGATGGGAAAAAGACAGAATAAGAACACACTTAACAACAGAAAGACCAATATGACACCACCAGAATCTAAGGACTCCACACCAGCAAGATCTGGAAAGCATAACAGGGAGAATGAAGAAGAGATGTGCCTCAAATATTATCTTAGGAAGATGATACAGACCTTTAAAGAGGAAACAAGAAAACCCCTTAAAGAAATAGAAGAAAAACAAGCAAAGAATTACATGAAATGGAGGAAAAATCAAACCAAAATATTCAAGAAATGAACAAATCTCTTAAAGAATCTAAAAAACCCAAGAACAAACAGCCAAACAAGTGAAGGAAGCACTCGAAACAGTTCAAGGCATGAGATCTGAAATAGAAACAATAAAGAAAACACAGAATGAGGGGATGCTAGAAATTGAAAGGCCAAATAAACAATCAGGAAATAAAGATGTGAGTATAACCAATAGAATACAGGAGATGGAAGAGAGAATCTCAGTTTTTAAAGACCCCCTAGAGGATATAAAGTCATCAACCAAAGAAAATTTCAAGTCCAACAAATCCGTAACAAAAAATATCCAGGAAATATGGGACATAGTGAAAAGGCTGAACGTAAGAATAATAGGTATAGAAGAAGGTGAAGAAATACAGCTCAAAGGTTCAGAAAACATATTCAACAAAATCACAGAAGAAAACTTCCCCAACTTACAGAAGAATATGCTTATGAAAGTACAAGCAGTTTACAGAACACCAAACTGTACCACAAAAAGAATTTCCCTTGACACATAATAATCAAAACACCAATCCTACAGAATAAAAAGAGAATTTTAAGAATAGCAAAGGAAAAAGGCCAAGTAACATATAAAGACAGACCTATCAGAATTCCACCTGACTTCTCAGTGGAAACGTTGAAAGCCAGAAGGCCCTGGATAGATATCCTACAAACACCAAGGAAGCATGAATGCCAACCCAGACTACTGTACCCTGCAAAACTTTCAATCACTATAGATGGAGAAAACAAGATACTCCATGACAAAACCAGACTTAAACAATACATATCCACAAATCCATCACTACAGAAAGTTCTGGAAGGAAAACTGCAACCCAACAAAGATAACTTCACACAAAAAACATAGGCAATAGATAATCCAATTTTACCAAACATTAAAAGAAACAGGAGGAAAAAATCCACTCACAATGACACCACCAAAAATAAATCCAAAACAATCAAGAACCAACAATCAATGGACATTAATATCTCTTAATGTCAATGATCTTAACCTGTCTATAAAACGATACAGGCTAACAGAATGGAAATTAAGACAGAATCCATCCTTCTTCTGCATACAAGAAACACACCTCAACTTCAAAGAAGGTGTTACCTCAGAGTAAAGGGTTGGGAAAAGATTTTCCCATCAAATTGGCCCCAGAAACAAGCTGGTGTAGCAATCCTAATGTCTAACAAATTAGACTTCAAACTAAAATCAATCAAAAGAGATGAAAAAGGGCATTTTTATAATCATCACAGGAAAAGTCCATGAAGATGAAGTCTCAATCCTGAACATTTATGCCCCAAATATGAAGGCACCACATTTGTAAAAGAAACATTGCTAAAGCTCAAAGCACACATAAAACCCCACACACTTATAGTAGGAGACTTCAACACCCTGCTTTCACCACTAGACAGGACCACCAGACAGAAACTTAACAAAGAAACAAAGGATCTAACAGAAGTTATGACCCAATTGGTTTTAACAGATATCTATAGAACATTCCATCCAAACACAAAAGAATATACCTTCTTCTCAGCAGCACATGGAACCTTCTCTAAATTTAACCACATAGTTGGCATCAAAGCAAACCTCTACAGATACAACAAAATTGCAATAACCCTCTGAATCTTATCAAACCACCATGCTTTAAAGTTAGAATTCAACAGCAATACAAATGGCAGAAAACCTACAAACTTGTGGAAATTGAATAACACCCAATTGCACCATTCCTGGATTAAGGAAGAAATACAAAATGAAATTAAAGACTTCCTAGAATTTAATGAGGATGTAGCCACAATATGCCCAAATGTATGGGAGACTCTGAAATCAGTGCTAAGAGGAAAGTTCATAGCACTAAGTGCCCACATGAAGAAACTGGAAGATAGTCACACTAGAGAATCGACAGAACAGTTGAAAGCCTTAAGCAAAATGATGTAAACTCATCATGGAGGAGTAGATGCCAGGAAATAATGAAACTGAGGGATGAAATCAATAAATTAGAAACTAGGAAAACATTACAAACAATCAATGAAACAAAGAGTTGGTTCTTTGAGCAGATCAACAAGATACACAAACCTCTACCCAAACTAACCAAAAGCAGAGAGAGGGCATGCTAATTAACAAAATCAGAAGTGAAAGGGGGGAAATAACAACAGACCCTGAGGAAATACAGAGAATCATCAGGTCATACTTTGAAAAACTGTACTCCAAAAAATTTGAAGATCTAAAGGAAATGGATAATTTTCTGGATAGATATCACTTACCAACATTAAATCAAATGCATATAAGCAATTTAATTTGACCTACAACCCCCAATGAAATAGAAGCAGTCATCAAAAGTCTGCCAACCGAAAAAAATTTCAGGGGCAGATGTCTTCACTGCAGAATTCTACCAGAAATTCAAACAAGTGGTAGAAGCAGGAGGCACATTTTGAAACTCTTTTTACAAGGCTACAATCACTTTGATAGCCAAGCCACACAAGGATACAACTAAAAAAGAGAACTAATGACAAATATCCCTCAAGAAAATCGATGCAAAAATACTCAACAAAATATTGGCCAATTGGATCCAAGAACACACTAGATGCTGAAAAAAGCCTTAGACCAAATCCAACATCCCATCATGATAAAGATCTTGGATAGAACATGAATAACAAGAACATATATAAACATGACAAAAGCAATATATAGCAAACCAACAGCCAACATCAAACTAAATGGAAAGAAAGTCAAACAATTCCTCTAAAATCAGGAACAAGATAAGGCTGTCCACTCTCTCCATATCTCTTTAATATTGTACTTGAAGTTTTTGCTAGAACAATAAGAGAAGAAAAGGAGATCAAAGAGATACAAATTGGAAAGGAAGAAGTCAAATTTCACTATTTGCAGGTGATATAATAGTCTATATAAGTGACCTGAAAAACTCTACCAGGGAACTCCTACAGCTGATAAACACATTCAGCAAAGTAACAGGATACAAAATTAACTCAAAAGAATCAGTAGCCCTACTATATGCAGGTGATAAATGCAATGAGAAAGAAATCAGAGAAACATCACCCTCAAAATACCCACAAGCAACATAAAATATCTTGGGGTAATGCTAACCAAAAAGTGAACAGTAAGAACTCTGAGTATTTAAAGAAAGAAATTAAAGAAGAGATCAGAAAATGGAAAGATCTACCAAGATAGGTAGAATTAACATAGTAAAAATGGCAACTTGCCAAAAGCAATCTACAGATTGAATGCAATCCCTAGCAAAATCCCAACACAGTTCTTCACAGACATTGAAAGAACAATACTCAACTTCATATGGAAAAACAAAAAACCCAGGATAGCCAAAACAACTGTATACAATAAAGGATCTTCTGTAGGCATCACCATCCCTGACTTCAAGCTCTATTATAGAGCCATAGTTCTGAAAGCAGCTTGGTATTGGCACAAAAATAGACAGACAAACCAACTGAATTCCATTGAAAACCCTGACATTAAGCCACATATGTATGAACACCTTATTTTTGACAAAGATGCTAAATCCATACAATGGAAGAAAGATAGCATCTTCAACAAATGGTGCTGTCACAACTGGATTTGGACATGCAGAAGACTGCATATCTGTTTCCATGCACAAAATTTATGTCCAAATGGATCAAAGATCTCAACATAAATCCAGCCACACTGAATCTTCTAGAGGAGAAAGTGGGAGATACCCTTGAATGAATTGGTAGAGGAGACTGCTTCCTGAACAGTACACTAATAGCACGGAAATTGATATCAACAGTTAATAAATGGGACCTTCTGAAACTGAGAAGTTTCTGTAAGGCAAAGGACACAGTCAGTAGGACAAAATAATAGGCCACAGAATGGGAAAAGATATTCATCACCCCACTTCTGACAGAGGGCTAATATCCAAAATATACAATGAACTCAAGATGCTAGCCACCAAAACACCAACAATGAAATTAGAAAGTGGGGTCCAAAACTAAATAGAGAATTCTCAACAGGGGAATCTGAAATTGCTGAAGACACTTAAGAAAGTACTCAAAATCCTTGGCCATCAGAGAAATGCAACCTAAAACATTTCTGAGATACAATCTTACACTCACCAGAATAGTTAAAATCAAAACACCAATGACAATCTATGATGGAGAGGAGGTGGAGAAAAAGGAACACTCCTCCATTGTTGGTGGGAGTGTGAACTTGTAAGACCACTTTGGAAATCAGTATGGTGGTGATGGGGAATGTACTGTGTATGTTTATCTTATTGATTGTTAAATAAAATACTGTTTGGCCAATGAGACAGCAAGTTTGACAGGATTAGGAGTCAAAGAGGATTGTGAGAAATGTAGTAGAGAAGTGGTGATCCAGGCAGGAAGTGATATAGCAAGGAGACTCATATTTAAAGAAGGAGAAACAGGAAGCATCACTCTTTCCCCCTCTGCTCCTGCTCCAGTGGCACAATGTGATCCACCAGCAAGGAGGGATGGCCATAAGGCATCCGATAAGTCTTATAACATATATAGATTTATGATAATTAAGACTGAGATAGCAGGTGAGAAGTCCTAGTCATTGGCCAAGCAGCTTTAAACCTAATACAAGTCTCTCTGTGTATTCATTTGGACCCTAACTCAGGCGGGTAGCTGGCATAAAGCTCACATGTGGCAGTGTGGCTCAGGCAGCTTTTGGCAGAAAGATTTATTGTAACATGGTGGTTGCTCAGAAAAATGGGAATAAGTCTACCTCAAGATCCAGCAATTCCTCTATTGGGCATATACCCAAAAAATGCACATTCATACAATAAGGACAAATGTTCAACCATGTTCAGAGCATCATTGTTTGTAATAGCCAGAACCCCAAAGCAACCTAGATGCCCCTCAAGTGAAGAATGGATAGAGAAACCGTGGTACAATTATACAATGGAGTACTACTCAGAAGAAAAAAAAATGGATTCTTGAAATTTGCTGGCAAATGGATGAAACCAGAAGACACCATCCTGAATGAGGTAACCCAGTCACAAAAAGACAAACATGGTATGTATTCACTATATGAATTTTAGATGCAGAGCAAAGGATTACCAGCCTACAATCCTCTTTACCAAAGAAACTGGGTAACAAGAAGTACTCTAAGAAAAAAAATGCATGGATCCCAGAGAATGGGAAGGGCCAGGAATCCCTGACCTAATTTGCAGCATGAGGGTGGGGGAGAAGGAGCTGGCAGAATGAGAGGAGGAGAAGAGAAGCAGAGAGGAGGAAATGGAAGAGTAGATATTTTGAGTGGGGGGGGGAGAATAGAGGAGAGCAGAATGAGAGATAACACAACAGAGAGAACCATTATAGGTCTGTGAAGTGATCTGGAACTAGAGAGATTTCCAGACATCTACAAGGATGACATGAACTGACAATCTAGGCAATGGTGGAGAGGATATCCTAAAAGCCCTTCCCCTATAATGAAACTGATAATTACTTTATATGCGATCCTAGAGCCCTCCTCCAGTGGCTGATGGAAACAGAGGCAGACACCAACATATATACACTGAACTGAACTTGGGAACCCAGTTGCAGAGAGGGCAGAATGAAGATCAAAGGGGTTGGGACCTGTCTGGTGAAACCCACAGAAACAGCTGGCCTGAACAAGGGGGAGCACATGGATCCCAGACTGCTGTCTGGGAGGCCAGCACAGGACTGATCCAGACCTCTGAACATGGATGTCAATGAGGAGGCCTTCACACTCTATGGGGACCCTGGTAGTGGATCAGTATTTTTCCCTGGTGTAAGAAGGAACTTTGAGATCCCATCCCATGTGAAGGATGGTATCTTGGCCTGGACACACGGGGGAGGGCCTAGGTCCAGCCCAGGATGACTTGGTGTACTTTGGGGAGCCCCTGTTGAGGGCCCTACCCTCCCTGGGGAGTTGAGGGAGGATGGGTAGGGAGCAGGTGGGTGGTTGGGTGGGAGATTTGGTTGGGAGGGGAGGGAGAATTAGAAGGGTTTGACATTTGAGGCAAGCTTGTTCCTAATTTGAACAAAAAAAAATGTCAGCATAGGGTTTTAGGAACATTTTGTTAATGTGAAAAAAGGAATAGCAGAACGAGTAGAAATTGCCATGAGAATCACAGCCCAATGTTTTTCTCTGGCTGAGAGTTCTACAACCATTTCCAGGAGATCTTCTTCTTTTGAAGTTATTGCCTCAGTCTGTTGATCTTGACACACAGAATCTACTGGATTTGGTATGGCAGCCTCAGAGTAATCTGTAACTCGAATCACATCAATATCTGATTGAAATCTGTCTCTGAATTTGGAGCCCTACAATTTATACTGGATTGATTTTAATCTGGAGGTGTGAAATGGGAATGAATATATTTTGTTTGCAAGGAAGAAATGTGTACTGAATGAGGGGCAGGCAAAGAATGCTATGGTGTGGTTGCTCTCTCCACCAAGACTTGTGCTAAAATTTAATTGCTGTAATAGTTTATTATGAAGAAGGGTCTGTAAAAATGGTGGTTAAAGGCGAAATTCTCATGAATGGATCTATGTCACTACCATGAGGAAGGATTTGTAGTCACAGGAGTGGGTTCTCCAATGAGAAAAGGAGTCAACACTTAGATTACCTTCTTTTTACTCTTTCCCCTTGCCTCTCTCATGTTCATGGGAAGTCCTTTTATCATGTGATAAGGCAGCATGAAGGAGCAATTACTATGCATTTTTCTCTTGCCAGCTCTCACCTATGAACAAATATATTTACTGTTTCAGGTCAAAAGTATTTACTCTATTACAACCAAAGGAAGGACATTAGCAGAGGAAGTAAAAAGATAAAAGAGCTAAGGCTATAATTTTTTATAGACCTTTGTCCATGTTGGGTTTATTCTTTAAATGTTAATTTAAGGAACATGCATGATTCTTCAAAGAAATTGCTCTGAAATGAATTTGACACCAAAGATAAGAAATTTAGAGTTACAGAAACAAAAAAGTGAAATGTAAATACAAAATTATCATTATTCTGTTCATCTCCATAGAGAAATATAATCTAATTATCAAGAAAAATAAAGTTAGCATCAAGCAATCTTACTGTAGACCATTTGGTTAAAAAATTGGCCTACCTTTAAGTCCTTTTGAAAGCTACTTTCTCAATTTGAAAAGAGACAAAACACTTCTATTCTATGATACAGGTTTACAATACAAAGGAAACAATGGACTGGCCAAATAAGCAAGTATTCTACAGAAAATGAAATCCAGATTCCTTTTTGTGAGATAAATGATAAAATTAACTAAAAGCAGAAGGATAAAATGAATCCAATGGTTTTATGTTTAAATTAGAGATATCAAAATAAATTTGTAATGTCAACATCTCTTTATACATGAATTAGAATGCATGAATTTTGTTTGTTTGGGGGTTTTGTTTTATGTCTTTCTGCTGAGAGAACTTAGAGGTATGATTCTCTAGTAAAGGAAATTACACTAGTGCTTAGACCTTAGTAGCTATATGGTCTGTGTGCATGTATGCACATATATTGCTAATAAATGTAAACATGGAACCAATTCTATTTTCTCTGAAGTCTTTATCTATCTACTATCTACCTACTTATGAACTGGCCCATTGATTTGTCTGTGTCTAATCTTTCCATCCATGTTTATCTGCACCATTCCTGGCTTAAAAAGGATATCCATATTGCAGCTTCGGACAATACAGGAAATTTTCCTTTTTGTGATTCTTATGCTCATGTAGTAAGATAAATATTAACTAAACAAGATATAAAACACATGTTCATATTATTATCATTGCAAGCACAAAATGGACACTGGGCCATGAGTCAGTAAACATCTTGGGTGGGCAGACAGAGAAGTATGTCATCCTCCTCCAAAAAATTATGACTAGATACAAGCTTCTCTTAATTCATGATTCAATGGGTGAATGTGAGGTACTTTAACCCAAGGTATAAGCCATCAAAAAGTCCCTAAGGTTTGACTTATTTGATAAATCCTGAAGAAACCACTGTACCTGGATAATAAAGAAAAGAGGATGAGGAGGTTGTTATGAAATCTAATAGAGTATGGAGATACATGCCCTTAGTTTCAGCCCTTGGGAAACAGAGGCAGGTGCATCACTTTGAGTTTGAGGTTAACCTGGTTTGCCAAGCATCTTCCAGGGCAGTAAACAGAGAAACCCTATATCAAAAAAAAAAAAAAACAAGAAATCTAATACAATGCTGAAACACTTTTGTAAGATATCCAGAATCTGACTTTTATAATTACAGCAATGACTCAAAATAATCAAGCAATGAATTTCACATTTTAGTACACACATATAGGGAAACCTATTTATTTGTATCTGCCTCATACTAGAATAACCTTGTTTCACTCCCAGAAATATTTTCTTTGGGAGATTTAATTTCAACTATCAGAGCTGAGAAGAGATACATACAACACTTTCCATTTTTTTACACAGCAATTAATCCCTTACACCATCCCCAAACTGAGACTAAAGCTCTTCCTTTCCTACAGTTTTTGTTAACAGAAAATTAATATTTTCTGGAAAGTGAACATAGCTAAGGAATCCAAATACCCTCTGCCACTGTCCATGATGTTATGTAATGATTATGTGTCAAACACTGATTTTACTCTAATAAAGAATAAAGATACACTAGTCTTTCCACAAAGCCCTTGATTGTACTTTCCTTCTCAGTACTGTTAGGATTGTCTTTAATCCTGTAATAGAATATACATGGTCACTGCTTCTTTAATAACACCATCATTGTTTGTAGCTCACCAAAAATAATAGCTATTAGTTTGCAAATGAATGTTTTCAGTTGGTTTTTTTTACTACTTTTACCTTTCTTCTTGAGCTGATTTTGTCAAAGTTATGCAAAATGACTGTTTCTTTTCTTTATTAGGTCATTGCTGAATTGACTGTCTCTTGGCTTCAATAATGATTTCAGAATTATGACCATAAAACAGTGGCTTCTCATTACACCTGGAAGCTGTAGGAGTACAGTATTTATAATCTCATTATCTCAGTGGATAGTTGTACCTGTGTCTATGTGCTCATTATCTCTACCAGGGATAGTAATGGTATATATAGTGTCATTTTCTGTGCTGTGGACTTGCAGAGTTACATTTAAATTGAGTGTTCTGGGCTTTAAGTAAAATAAGTTGGGTGGGCTACTGGTTGAAAGTGCATATAGACTTTTTTTCCTCATTACTGTTTCCATTTTTTACATATATTTAATATTTACTTCTCACATTTCTACAATTACAAAATTCTAGTAACAGTGGACAAATAAGAAAATAGAATGAATAAGAATGCTAAAGAAAATTTAGGTTAAGACATAACAAGACCTCATTAAATGGGCAAACTACTAATATCTTATTCCATCCTCAGAATTGTCATTTGTGTGAAAAATAGAAGAGGTAGAGTCATATGAAAAACAAAGAATATTTTAGTTTTGAATTTTTTGCTCTGTGTCATATATCCCATTGTTATTACAAGTACTTCCAAGCAGTCTAAAGAAGATAGGATTGATTTTCACATATACATTCAGGGTTTCAGTGAAGGCTAGTTTGGGCCCATTCTTGTGAGTAGGTGACATATTGAGAATCATGTCAGAAAGTGCATCATGAGCCAGACTTGTTTTTTATGTGATGGTTAAGAAACAAAGAGAGGAATGGACCAGGTATACCCCTCACAAGCATGCCTCTAGTGGCCTACTTCTCCCACAAAGTCCCTACTTACCTCCTACTTGCTACCATTTCCCAGCAATTCTGTCTAATAATCAGTCAATGAATCAACTGACAAAGTCTGAGGGATCAAGTCTTCTGCATTTGAGTCTTTGGCTGCTGCTTCATATCCAAACCAAAACAAGTCTCATTTTATTCCCCTAGGAATCAACTATTCTATATGAAACATTATAAGATTTACTTTTTATTGTAATAATGAGCTGAAATATAATTATCTTTAAGCATGTTTATAGATATAAATTGTATAATCATAGAGTAGTTGCAGAATGGCCCTATAAAAAATGAACAGAAGCAGTGGTCAGTCTGCCAGGAAAGATGATATAATTCCCTGTAGTGTGGCTCATTAACTAAAATGGTCTCAAAAGCATTGTGATACTCTAGGTGGGAAGGAGAGCATTAGACAAAAATAATGCAATAAATAAAAATCTAACCATGATGGGTCCTTAAAGGAAAGGGGGTACTTTTGGTAATTCCTGGAAATGAGCTTTATTAAGAGTGAGAATAAAGCTGCTATGTACATTGGTGACCAAGTGTCCTCGTGGTATGATGGAGTATCTTTTGGGTATATGCCAAGAAGTTATATAGCTGGATATTGATGTATATTGACTCTCCTTGTTCTGAAAAACCACCTTATTGATTTCCAAAGTGGCTAGACAAGTTTGCACTACCATCATCAATGGAGGAGTGTTGCCCCTGCTCCATATCCTCAACACCATAAACTGTCATTTGTGTTTTTCATCTTAGTCATTCTCATAGGTGTAACATAAAATCTCAGAGTAATTTTCATTTATATTTCCTTGATGGTTAAGGATATTGAACATTTGTTAAGTGTTTTGGGAACATCTGAGCTTCCTCTATTGAGAATTCTCTGTTGAGACATATACTACATGTTTTTAATTGGATTATTTGGTTTAAGTCCACTTTCTTGTGTTTATATAATTTGGATATTAGCCCTCTGACATATGTGGACTTGGTGAAAATGTTTTCCTATTCTGTGGGATGCCTTTTTGTTTTATTGATGGTGTCATTCTTACTTAGGGTTTCTATTTCTGTGAAGAGACACCATAACCATGGCAACTCTTAGAAAAACATTTAATTGGGATGGCTTACATTTTATACATTCAGTCCATTATCATCATGGTATGACATGGTGACATTTAGGTAGACATGGTGTTGGAGAAGTAGCCGGGTGTCATACATCTTGGCTTGCAGGCAGAAGAAAGTAGTCTGAGACACTGGGTGTGTTTTGAGCATATATGAGACCTCAAAGCCAGTCTCCAACAATGCCTCTCCCATTCCAACTAAACCACACCTCAAAATAGTCACAATCCCTTTGGGCGCCATTTTCTTTCAGACTATCACAATGTCCTTTGCCTTACGAAGCGTTTCAGTTTCATGAACTCCCATTTATTACTTGTTGATCTTAGTGCCTGCACTATTGGTTTTTCTGTTTAAGAAGTTATGCCAATTCATTCAAGGTTTTTTCCCACTTTCTCTTCTATCAGTTTTTCTGGTTTTATGTTGAGATCTTTGATACACTTGGACTTTATTTTTGTGCAGGGTGATAGATAGGGTTCTATTTGCATTCTTCTACATGCAGATATCCAGTTAGCCCATCCAGATGCTTTCTGACTTCTTGATAAAAAAATATCAGGTTCCATAGGTATGGATTTACAAGGCAGCAACTGAAAACAACCTAAATGTCCCCAAATTGAAAATGGATAAAGAAAATGCAGTACATTTAAATGAGGTAGTATTATTCAGCTATTAAAAAATGACATCATGAAATTTGCAGGCGAATAGATGAAATTGTAAAAAAAAAAATATTCCCAGTGAGGTAACCCACACACATAAAGATAAAAATTGCATATACTCACTTATAAGTGGATATTAGCTGTAAGTAAAAGATAATCATCTATGGGCTTAAACAAAGAGGGCTTAAGTGGGGATGCAAGAATAACTCTGGGAAGGGGAAATAGAATAGATTATGCAGGTGTACTGAGGGTAGGTAGGGTTGGGAACAGGATGGAATTGGGAAGCATTTTGTGACTGAGGTAGAAACCTAGTGCAATGGAAACACCATAAAAATCTGAGTCTTACCTTAGCAAAGACTTCTACTAAAGGGGGATATGGATTCTGAACTAGCCATCTTCTGTAACCTGGAAAGGACTCAAGTGGAGGGATTGGGACACCAAGGCAGCCATAAAATCTTGAATATATAGTTGCCCTGCCTGTAGAGTGTTCTGGAATGGGAACCTAGCAGAGTCATCTAAGCGACCAGAAAGACTTTACCCAACAACTGATGAGAGCTGATACAAAGTCCCACAGCCAAACATTAGGTTGAGTTCAGAGAGTTCTATGGAAGAGGATAAGGAAGGACATGAGATAACAGAGGTGTCAGGGACTTCAAGAGAACATGGCCTGCAGAATCAATTGACATAGACTCAGGGGGACTCAGAGATAATGATCCCATAGGCATCTGCTTAGGTCCTCTGCACATATGTTATGATTGTGTATCTTGGTGTTCTTGTTGGATTACTCATAGTGGGAGAAGGGGCGTCACTGACTCTTTTGCCAACTTATGGGAGCCCTTTCCTCCTAGTGGGTTGCCTCATCCAGCCTTGAAATGATGTCTTACTGTAGCTATTTTTGTCATGTTTGTTTGATTTCCCTAGGAGGCCTGATCTTTTCTAAGGGGAAACAGAGGAGGCAAACATCTGGGGGAAAAGGGATGTATGGGAGAGGCTTTGGAGGAGGGGAAGGAAGGGAGACTGTGGTAGGGATATAATATGTGAGAGAAGAAAACAAAAGGAAAATATATAATATATAACATAAAAATAGTGAGAATGAAAGAAAAGTGGGCTAAAAGATAGATGCCAATGAGAAAGATGGTCTTTGACGTTATTCTACACCATAAAATGAATCAGATTTTGTAATTTCTTCATGTGGTTTGGGGTTTAATAATCTATTTGCTTACTTCTGTTTGAACCTCATTTCTTCCTTTAGAATTTATTTTCTTCCTTCCCAAATAAGAGTTTTCAAGGATGACTTCTGGATACTACCTGCTCAGCCTATATTTAATAGAAATATGTTGATTTCACCTTGAATCTTGAATGACAGTTTTAATGAGTACACATTTCTTTGTTGACAGTTATTTTGTCTTTTCAAATGTACCATTCGAAAGGTGTATGGCCTTTGTTGTCAAGACCATTTTTGCTGTTGATGTATTTATTTACTGTCAGGTTAATTTGTAAACAGTATATTTCTCACTTTTGTAAGATTACGTTTAATTTTTATAGTCTGGTTTTACTGTTGTCTCAACTTACAGTTTCTAGGTTGTTTTTTGTTTGTCTGTTTGTTGATGTTGTTCTGCAAAATGTTGTTTGTTTATTGACCACTTAATCCTTGCTTTTGTTAATTCCAGATGTTCATCTTCTATGACAGCATGCAATGCCACTCACGAATTATATTACCGTAACCTGAAGTACTGTTTGGCCTTGACAGACGTACTCCCATATCTTGAAAGGCCTATTGACTTCCTATCTGTGCAGTCTTTGAACTGTATTCCAGGAAATGATCTAGAAGGCCTTAATGTAGTCTATTCTTAGCTACATCTGATATACTATTTAATTAATATCTTCAGTCTCTGATTTTTCCCTATCAATTATTTTTAAAATAACATTTTTTATTTTAATTTTTATTTGGTGTGTGTGTGTGTGTGTGTGTGTGTGTGTGTGTGTGTGTGTGTGTACTTATGGAGGCCAGGAGATAGTATTGTGTATTTTGCAGCTGGAGTTATATAGGCATTTGTAAGATGCCTGTCATGGGTACTGTTAACTGAGTTCAGTTCCTATGGTCAGGAAAAATTTGGAACTCTGATAGCTTAGTCACCTCACAAGTCCCTCTATTATAGAGGTTAATTTTACACATGGAAGATTTGAAGGAATATCTATGTGTATTTAATTGTAACTAAATCTTTACTAAAACATTATATATAGGAGGCAAGCACAACAGAGATGGAAACACAAGATTTAAAGGAAAAAGTATATTCTGTGAGAGAACTACACAAAATAGTGATATGTTAACTGACATACAATTTGAGTATATCAATCATAATCCATTTAAAATGTCAGCTTGGGGTAAGATTTCCAACAAAAAAGCCAGGATTAGTGGTGTAGGCCTGTGCAAGGCAAGGGTCACATAAAACTCTAGGCCTGCCTGAACTACAGAGTAAGTTCAAGCCCAGACAGGTCAACTTAGTGTGACTCATCTCAAAGTAAACAGTAAAAGGGGGCCTCCAATATATGCCAATTTCAGGGATATTTTCTGGCATGTGTAATGCCCTGTGTTCAATCACCAGTAAGGAATGAAAAGTGAACTAGCAGAAATTTCTTACACAAAATGGAGTTTTCTCCATTTATTATTTTTGTAGCTGAAGAACTTTTAGCAGGGTGTATGCCTTTTCTCTGTGTATAGAGAATTTTCAGGATCACTTACTTGAGCATATTTAGGGAGCATCGGCTTCAGCTGCTCTAATGCTCCCCTTCCTGGTGAGCTCAGGTTCCATGACCATCTCACAATGCCTTAAAATACAATTCGTGGGGAATGAAGTAGAAATTTTGGGCTGAAGGACACGATAAGGTTTCTTGTCTCTTCTTCATTTGTTTCTGATAGTGTTCCACATCATCTCAGGAGTTCCAATACTGGTTTAAATTGTTTTGTTGCTGTGACTTTGCCTTTCAATCTGCACAGAGCAATCAGATTTTCTGATATCTTAAAATCCAATCAAGAACCAGCTTTGGCTTACTCGACTTGTCTTGTTGCATAACATGACACCTTAAAATGGGTCATTTATAAACAACAAATTCATTCATCTCAGCAACAGAAAATCCAAGGTCAAGTCATGGTCCAATTAGGTATCTCACAAGGGCATGTTCCTCACAGGAGACACTCTGTACATTTCCATCTTGCAAGTATACAAACCATTTCTGGATCACTTCCGCTATTCATGAGAGTGGGGTTTTGTAACCTAATCACCTCTTAAGGCTCAGTCTTTTAACATCACTGTTCCCAACTTTAAAAGGCCGTGGCATTCAGACCAAGGCATGCCTGTGATGTATTTCTTACTTGTTCCGTTACTACAGCTACAAATCACCTCATTCAGAATGCTGTGATGACAATGTTATAAAGAATTCAGTAGCACTCACAGGATGCAACAGAATTGCTTGTATTTTTGAAAGAAGGTATTATACAGGTTGAGGATATAGCACTACAGCCATGTGCTTGCTTAGCAAAACTAGAGAGACTCTGGGTTCCACCTGTAGTATTGCCAAAAACAGCATCAAATGAGGCTAACAAAAGATGATTATAAATAGGAAGACATTCAGTTCCTGTCTCTGATAAGAAAGCCATTTTCTAGAAGCACCAATCAAATACACCCAGCCTCTCAAACAAACTCTCTTCAGTCATTTCCCCAAAGCAGAGCTTTTGTCATTAACACTGCCCCTTCAAACAGATGTGTAGCAGCAACAATTTGTTTCTATATTGCTCATAAGCCAGAATCCTTAAGAAAATCAAAGGATAAAAATCTTTCTTGAAATAAACCTTATCATTTTTACACATAGTACCTGAAAGTTTCAGACCTATGGCGGCTTGCCCCAGTTACCTGACAGAATGCACTCAAGCCGTACTCTGGTCAGGTCAGGGTTCCATGAGAACTAGTTTGTACACAGGTGCAAAGGACCCATTTAAAAGACAGGGCCCCACCCACTCTCTCTCTCTCTCTTACCCGCTCACTCTTACTGTCCATTCCTTTTACTCACTCTCTCTCCTCTTTCTTTCTGTTCATCTCTCCCCCTCCCCACGTTTAATAAACTATGGTTAATATACTCTCTAGTTTGTGTTTTATCATGCCAGCGCCGGTTCCATCTCATGTTCCTTCTTTTTTAATTTTTAAACTTTTACAAAATAACAACACTATCCAATTTATTTTCTACACCATTAAAAGTAACAAAAGAATCATATAACAGGCTACAATGAAATGTGCAAATGATATCATTCTACTTGTGTGTGTGTATGAGTTTAGTTAGTGTGTACTTTTTACATTGAAAATTCATTTGACAGTTATCAATAATCAGCCACATTCATTTTGGCTCCCTTTCTTGGTAAATACTTACACAATGCTGTTCTTTACTGGTATTTAGTAGCAAAAAAAGGTGTTGATGGTGTATAAACACACTTAAAAGCATAAAGTATAGTAAGAAATTTGTTTTTGTCTTTGATTTCAAAAGATCATGAAATAAAAGCTTGATAGCTTTTATGCAGCATAAAGTAATTTCTGAACTAGACCTTCTGAGAAGCAGTGAAAAGATTTTTTATATGATTTAGCAAACAGTTTTGTGTGAAAATATTTTCTTACGTTCATGTAGCTACTGCTATAAAATACTTGTTCTGTGGAAAATAAAATTTTGCCCTCACACCAGGTTTATGGCATAATTTAATTTCAAAAGCAATTCAGTAATACTTCATTTAACAAGCGCTCTGGGAACAAAATTCACTTAAGACAAACTGACTTCTTCACTTCCCATTAGATTGAAGTTATTGGAAAGCAAAAGCTGTGGATATGGGTAAATGTGTGTTTCCTTCTGAATTAGGAGGCCCACAGAATACAGGAAAACTTAACTTTCTAAAGGATAAAGTTTTTGTTTTGATAGAAAAGCAAACTGATGAGAATAATAAAGTAATACTAATAGTTTGCTAATGATAATTAGAAGTTCTTTCCTGTGACCGATTTTGTTAGCAAGATCCTATAGAATACCATTTTAACTGTCAACTCAAGACATGATTCTTTTTTCCCTTTTTTAATTAGAAAGAAAATTATTTTACATGTCAATACAAGGTCCCTCTCCCTCCCCTCCTCCCCTATCACCTCTCCCAACTAAAACCCTACCTATCCCATACCCTTTCTGCTCCCCAGGGAGGGTGAGGCCTTCCATGGGGGGGGTGGTCTTAAAAGTCTGTCATATTCTTTGGGATAGGGCCTAGGCCAACCCCCTTGTGTCTAGACTCAGGGAGTATCCTTCCATGTGGGATGGGCTCCTAAAGTCCATTCCTATGGCAGCGATAAATACTGATCCACTACAAGAGGCCCTGTAGATTTCCAAGGTCGACTCACTGACACCCACATTCAGGGGGTGTGGATCAGTCCCATGCTGGTTTCCCAGATATCAGCCTGGGGACCAAGAGTTTTCACTTGTTCAGGTCATCTGTTTCTGTGGGTATCACCAGCCTGGTATGGACCCCTTTGCTCATCAGTCCCCCTTCTCTGCATCTGAATTTCAGTTCAGTTCAAAGTTTAGCTGTGGGTGTCTGCTTCTAACTTCCACCTGCTGCTGGATGAAGGCTATACGATGGCATATGAATTAGTCATCAATCTCATTATCAGGAGAGGGCATTTAAGGTAGCCTCTCCTCTGTTGCCTAGATTGTTAGTTGGTGTCATCTTTGTAGCTTTCCAGACATTTCCCTAGTGCCCGATTTCTCTTTGAACTTATAAAGTCTCCCTCTATTATATTATATCTTATCTTGCTCTCTTCTGTTCTTCCCCCAACTCAACCTCCCTGTCCCATCATGTCTTCCTCACCCCTCCTCTTCTCCCCTTCTCATTCTCCTAGTTCCCTCTCCACTCCCCCATGATCCCAATTTGCACAGGACATCTTGTCCCTTTCCCCTTCTCCAGGGGACCATGTATGTCTCTTTTAGGGTCCTCCTTGTTTACCAGCTGCTCTGGCAGCCTGGGCTGCAGGCTGGCAATCCTTTACTCTATGTCAAGACAAGATTCTTGAAGCTTTCCATCCTCAACAATGATTATGATAAGATTGAAATCTTTCCTATGACTTACAAAACCCTATGAGATGTAGTCCACATCAAACTTTTGGTTTCACTTTTTACACACCTCTCCCCTTGTTTCAAATAAAATAGGTTTCTCTCCTGACTTTTCATTTTTTTTTGAAAATTAAACTGTCTCATTTTATTTTTAAAATAATGCTTTATTTATTATAGGAAGATTTTATGTATCAATACAATGTATTTTGATCATATCAATCCACCCTACCTCCTTCTAATTCTCTTTCGTTCCCTTTACCCTATCTCCTGTTCAAATTCTCATTGTCCTTTTCCTTATTGTTGTTCTTATTAATAACAGGCTGAGTCCAGTTAGTTCTGCTCATTCAAATGGGTGTGTGGCCATTTACCTGGCCAAGAGCAACTGGCAGCTGTCATATAGCCAAAGGAGAATAACTCTTCTTCCATAAATAAATGTCAATAGTTCCTTTACCAAAGGTGGGTTCTCTATGATCCTCCCCTATCTATGGTAGAATTTTGAGCAGACCAAATTTGTGCAAGTCTAGTGCAGGTTCCAATAGCTGCTATCTGTTTACGTGTACAACAGCCACATCATATACAGAACTCAGCATTTCCCAGCTACCAAACACCAGCTAGTACATTCGTTCTGTCCCCTCTTCGAAGATGTTCCCTGAACCTTGGATGGAGTGAAGTTGATATCAATGATTCATATATAGCTGAGCACCCATAGCTACTTACATTTGGTTCTTTGACAACATATGTTTCTGTATTAATTACTACTCATTACCCATGCCCATTCAAAACTAGGGTTTTAAATACACATATTTAGGAGAGAGATTGGCATCATGACCCTGTAGCAAACTAAGAAAAGGCTTTCCTCTAGGACATATGACCTCTAGAGCCTTGGGCTTTGACCAGATTTATACTTTCAAGTATGAAATCCCTCTAGAGAAATGGGCCTCCTTTCAAGAAGAAAGCTATCATTTACCCCGATAACTGTCACAGCAGTATTTTATGAGTAGGAACATCCTGTCAGGCAAGTCATAATTATGGCTTGCATGATGCGGTGTTGGGTGAGTCTTTTCTCCCACAGCAGCATACAGAGCATCTTCTGGCACTATGGAAGCTGGCCAGCAGGCAGGGAGTTTCTTGGTCAAAGGTGATTTCTCTTTGCTCTTCATTCAAAATGAGTGGTGTCTCTAACAATAATGATTTACTGTCTTATTATGGTGGGTAACAAAGAGCAATGGACTCTGTTGTTTGTGGTGCCATTGGGACCACCCTGACCAATAACTAATAGGTATCCTTTGTCTGCACAGAGATTTTCATTTAATGAGCCATGTCTTCTAAAAGTGGCACTGTTGACCCATTTGATATAGTTCTATTAAAATTCATTATTTCTATTTAAACCATTAATTTTGAGAACCCCCCATCTCTTTTGATGTTTCTATATTCTATTTTCTTTAATCATTTCCTCCCCTTGGCTTGTGTTTATCTGTCTCTTCACTCTGAACCATTTGATCTGGTATCCTTTATAGAGCTGACTTAGTGGTCATAAATCACTTTAATCTGAATCATGGTAATTTTTTTTTATTTTGATTGAATTTTAATGCATTTTTTTCCTGGGTATAATAATCTGGTCTAACAGTTGTGGTCTTTGAGTTTAAACCACATTTGGTCTTTTCAGGCCAATATGGCTCTGATAAGTAATGTTCAATAAACCAGTATTATTTCAATATTTCTTCCCTTTCTATTTTGTAGCTTTCAATATACTTTATTCAGTCTATAATTTTAGTATAGTACCATATCTTTGGTCCTGTATATTTGATGTTCTGTATGCCTCTTGTACCTGGAAGGGAATCTCTTTCCCTAGGCTTGCACATTTTTCTTCTATGATTTTATTGAAAATATTCTCTATGTCTTTGGTATGGTATTCTTTCTTTTATACTCATAATTCAAATTTTGGATCTTTTCACAGTATTACTAACTATTTTATTTTCCATTCATTTTGTAAAATTTATCATGGATTTTTAGTGAATGCTCTAATTATCTTAAGGCTTTATCTTCCAGAACTGACAGTCTCTTTTCCACATAATTCATTCAACTGCTAAGACTTCCATTGAAGCTTTTATTTGGGTAATTTTATTTTGCATTTTCAGCATCATTTAAATTTGGGTTTTCTTCAGCAATTCCATGTTTACTGAACTCTACTACTTTAGATTTACTTACTTATTTCATTCAGCTTTTTGGACTTCTTGGAGTATAGTCAGATGTTCTTTGAGAAGATGGCTATAATTATTCTTTCAAATTCTTTGTCTGGAATTTCATGCATGGCATTCTCATTCTCCCTCCCTTGCTCCCATTGTCCCTCCCTCTGTCTCTCCCTCCCTTCTCCCCTTCCTTGCTTTCTTTAGTTTTATTAAAAATCACATTTCTTTACTCAGTAGAAGTATGTATAATGGTCAAGAAAGGACTTATTCATAAGAGGATTGAAACATTGTTTTCCTCTGTGAGATTGGTATTGGAGGTTTTGCCTCTTGTCTTCTTTTGAGAGACTAATACTAACAGGACTGCTCAAAGGTCAACAAGGTATTGCTGGTCCTCTTCAGTACTACCTTCTGGATAACTCTCTAAACTTGAATTTCCCATCTTAAGTCAGGTCTTGTCAACTAAAGGTTAATACTGGAGAAGCTGGGTGTGGACTTGGGTGGTGGGGTGGGGGCTTTGGGATCGAAAAGATAAAGATTTGCTTGGCAACACCTTGCAGCAACATCTAGAAAGACCTGGGTGTTCTATGGTGTGGGGCTTACATGGAAACACAGGGAGCTATGTGGTAGAGAGGAGTAGGGCCTATGGACTATGAGAAGAAGTACAATCCCACAGAAATCCATTTTTGTTAATGTTTTATTTGCATGCATTGATTATATTTAAAATTGGGTTTCATTATTTTATTTCTATACATATATAATATCATTTGAACAGTCACCCTCAACACCCTCTCTCATCTTCTTTCTTTCTTGCCGATCACTATTCTCTCCCTTTTCTCTTCACAAAGAAGCCTCTCTGATAATATCTGCTAGTAGTGCTAATGTATCAGCCCAAACATAAATATTTAAGAGTTAATTTGACAAACACATCATGCAGTACAAAAACAGTTTCTTCTTTGTGAAAGCCTATGTCTCTCTAGCTATGGCTTTTTGGCTAAATTTACAGTTATTGTCATGAATTTTGTCTTACGAAGGGCTGAAATCCAATTATAAAGTGGTTAGTTATCCTGACAGCAGCCATACCATCATTGTAGTGGACACATCTTTCCTGGAAAAGTCAATAGTGTAGCACACAGCTTCTCCTGAACCATGGAAGAGAGCCAACAGGAAAGAGTCTTCAAGATCACTTCTAGTTTGGTTTCTCTATTTCCTGCAACAAAGATGTTACACTGAGTTTCTTATTAAAGGGAACAATTACCCTCTTGCTGTCAGCATTTGCACATATTAATCCCTCCCTAAGAGTGTTTTTCTCTCAGACAATATTTTGTTTTTGGTTTTTCAAGACAGGGTTTCTCTGTGGCTTTGGAGGATGTCCTGGAACTAGCTCTTGTAGGTTGGTCTCAAACTCACAGAGATTCACTTGCCTCTGCCTCCTGAATGCTGGGATTAAAGCTGTGTGTCACCAATACCCGGCTTAAACAATATTTTTTATCTAAATCAATATTTGTTAGTCACCCTGTTATTCTGAAGCTAAAATGAACCTGAGAGACTATTCTTAACTTCAACAATTTATGGTATCATAGTTTTTTCACTTCAAAAATTATTTAAGAACTAACATTTCTGGATTTTGCTCTCTTACTGTTATAATCCTCAAAATCATATTTGGAACTTTGCAAAGATTTGTCAAAAATATTAATGAGAGAGAGGGTAGGGAGACACATCTATTCGGTAATCTGTTCAGTTTCTTCAGACCATTCTTGTCATGAGCTGACAAGAAACTTCTAGCAATGTTTTGAACACACTAGGCCAATAACACAGATAGACACGGACATGTCTTTGCACATGTCAGAAAGTATTGTGTAATGATGAATTCATACGCTGTGTTGGTTTTATTATCATCAATTTGCCAAATAGTCCCAATGTCTCCAGATAGCTGGCTGTTGGCAAATACAGTTTCTTTTATTTCAATTTTAATTCCTAACTTTAGTTCCTGTGTGTGTCTGTGTGTGTGTGTGTCTGTGTGTGTGTGTGTGTGTGTGTGTGTGTGTGTGTGTGTGTGTGTTTTACAGAATGGCTTTTGGTGTAAAATGGGGCTCCTGTAGATTTCAAGGAGTTCAAAGAGTCCTTACTGTAGCAGGCAGAAATGTGACATACATGCAGTGTCACTGCAGGGAGTTATATAAGACATTAAAGACCCAAGTGGGAGACCTTCTGGAGGCATACAGAGTTGTTGCAGGGTTCAAGAGCTGAACAGAGCTTTAGGATTGAGTGGAACTATACAAGTGGAAGATGCAGCACCATGTTTGAAGAGTTGAACATATAGAAATTTAGGGAGGTGGCAATCAAGTACAATGTGTCAGCTGTAGGGACCTAGCTGAGTTAAGCCCTAGACACAGTCAGGAGTTCTCTGCCTGTAGGTCCATTGTCATATGATAGACAAACTCAGTGATCACATAACAGGTTAGTGGTGGCCATTCAAAATTTCATTGTTAGGTGTTATCTTTTTTAAAAAAAATTAACTTCATTATTGAGTCTTTGGGAGTGTCACATCATAAATTCCAATTCTCCTCATCTCCCCATCCCCCATCACTTCCACTCACCCCCCCAGCAACCCCCACAGGAGAAAATTTTAACAAGTGCAGAACAAAGCAAGTGAGTGAGCAAATAAACAAATAAAAGAGGAACACAACATCTCTTCATTTGTCCTGGTGGAACTGAGAGTCTTGATGAGTTATATAAATACCCTTTTGTCTAATAAGCTTTACTAGCACATTTTCATTGCAATGAGTCACTAGTCTGGTTCAAGGCCTCTGGCTTCTGGAATACCATCATCACTAGACCCTCACTGGAACTCCTCTGAGATATCCTGATGGGAGAAGTGCTAATGTGTATGTGTTTGTCTTATTGGATGATAAATAAAATATGCTTTGGCCAATGAGGCAGCAAATTAAGCTGGACTAGGAGTCAAGGAGGATTCTGGCAAATGTAGTAAAGAAGTGGTGATCCAGGCAGGAAGTGACATAGCAGAGAGACTCATATATAAGCAAGGGCAAGAAGGAAGTTGTCCCTTTCACTCTTCTTCCTGCTCTCTGCTCTGAGCCATAATGTGATCCTGGGATAAGGATGCCAGTGGAAGGCATCCTACTTAAGATAAGTCTTATAAAATATATAGATTTATGATTCTTATAAAATATATAGATTTATGATAAAGACTGAATTAGCAGATGAGAAATCCTAGTCATTGGCCAAGCAGCATGTGTACCTAATGTAAGTCTCTGTGTTACTTGGGACCATAACATGGTGGTGGGCAGAACTTGGGCAGCCTGGTAGAAAGTGCCCACGTGGCAGCAGGGCTTGGGTGGCTTTGGAATAAAGACTTATTATAACAGAATGGTGCCCCAAAGTTCCTCTGTACCATTGGGGCATCAATGTTCAGCCCACAGGCCATAGTGTGTCTGGCACACTTCTCCATTTAGCGGTTACCCTTCAGGACAGTTCATCTTGTTTTATAAGTTCAGCAGTCACTTTCTTGTGGGTCCTGCATGTCCAGTTTATACAGAAACCAACAGTCCAGGCAAGAATACCTATCCATCTCAAATACATCTTTGTATATCAAGAAAACCTAATTAACTTAATTATAATTTTTGACTATTATAGGTGACTATATAATCTGTATTTAATTATGCACATCACAAAATTGAGGTTAAATTTGTATCAATAAATGAAAATCCATATGAATGTAAAACATTTATTTCCATATCCTATTCACCGTTTTTTTTTCCTTTAAAAAGAGATTGACTGTGATCATTTCCATTTATAACCAACCCCATATAAATGAAAGCAAACATTTATAAACAATATTTGGGAATTTTTGTGTCATTTATTCCAAACTGCTTCCTGCTGGTTGGGGGCAATGTCCATACCATGGGGATCATGATAAAACACAGAAATCTGGCCATAGTCATCTATAGCTGCATCATCTCAATTGCTTTGGATGTAAGATCAGTTGGGCCATTGCTTCAGGGGGTCTTGCTTGATCAAAACATATTAGTCTGGAAGGAATCCACAGCTTTTCATTTTTTGTGAAAACACAAGCAAAATATCTTTTCCCAAGTAGTCTGTCATTAGACTTAAATTTTGAAGTCAAAGCATTTTTAAAATATGTAAATATTTTAATTTAAATAATAATATATAAATATATAAATATATAAAATATATGTTTCAGGCAATGAGAGTGCTGAATCCTAACCCCTAGAACTCTTGAGGGCTACAAGCCATCTCAGGAGCAATGAGTCTAACCTGAAGAGCGAGGATGGTGGGAGGGCATGGAAGCTGCTCTAATGTTGCAGAGCAGCTCCAAAGGGCAGGCTGCAGTGGTAGGTTCCCTGCTTCCTCTGGGAACTTCAAGGTGTGGGGTAATCCCACTCACTGACAACATTCTGTAACAATAAATCTTTCTGCTGAGCCACCCAAGCCCTGCCTCCACATGGGTGCTTTATGCTAGGCTGCCCAAGTTTAGCCTGCCACCACATTAAGGTCCCAAGTAACACACAGACTTAAATTAGGTGCAAATGCTGCTTGGCCAAGGACTAGGATTTCTCACTTGCTAGCTCAGTCTTGATTATCATAAATCTATATATTTTATAAGACTTATCTTACTGAACACCAACGGAAACATCCTGTCTTCCCGAGCTCACATGGTGACTTTGAGCTTTCTCCTACCTTTCCCAGAATCCTCCTTGACTACTAGTCCCACATAACTTGCTTCCTCATTGGCCAAACAGTATTTTATTTATCATCCAATAAGACAAACACATACACAGAAGCACTTCCCCCATCAATATCCCATGACCATCCCAAGTCTTGGAGATCTTGTGGGTTTTGTCCCATAGGATCAGTCCTTTCACAAGCTCCATCAGGTCCTAGATGGAGTAGATGTTAGGGTGGAGCAACCCAAGGCCCAGCTATGAGCCTGGGTGGTAGCTGAGCTGGTCAGTGAGGGCTAATTGGATCACCCGCCTCAAGCAAGGGGGTGAAGTCAACTCCCTTAGGTTCATGTTCTCAGGGTTGGTTCACACCAGCCAGTGGTGAGTGGTGGGGCCATCTCTCCATAGTTCAGGATGCAGCCCTCCTATGAGGGCCAAGGACAGCTCTCTTGCTGCAGTGTCCAGTAAGAAGCAAGGCCAGGTTTCCCTGGGCCCGTGAGGGGCCAGCCGGCTAAGCACTGCCTTCTGATTTCCTAACACTTAGTTCATATGTGTGCCTGAGATGATATGGGCCACAGATATCAACACAAACCCCAGCTGCAGCTGGACCACAGACCCAGAAATGGCCCTTAGCAGCAACATGGCCCAAAATGACATCCTGGGTGGAATCACTGGCCATTAAGATCAGAATGGTTCTGGTTGCATTATGGTCCCCAGATACAAAGGCCTCAGGATGCAGCTCCAAAGGCATCTATGTAACCTTTGGTGACAATACAGGACTCAGATTTCAATACAGGCCCCAGCCACTATAGGACCATGGGCCCAGATATGTTCCTTGACAGCAGCTGGGTCTGGATGTCACTATTGCCCTAGGCAGCAGTGCAAGCCACTCAAACCACACAGGCCTCAGTGGTAATGTGGCCCTCAGACAACAACATTGTCCCAGACCTGGTAACAGGAGCCTAGGACATCAACATAGATCCTGAGGTACCTGAGGGCCATGGACCTAGAAATGGCTCTCAGCTGTAGCTCTGTCCCTGGAGTCACCATGGCATTGGATAGCAGTACAAGAGAATCAGATCTGTATGACCCCGGGGGCATCACAACCCTTGGACACCTATCTGGACTCAGGTAGCATCCTCATGGCCCTCTGTGTCAACAGGAGTCATGTACATCAATCCAGACCCTGGCATAATAATTTTTATATGGTTTCAATGAGTCTATGATGAGTCTATGTGTTCATATGGTCCCAACCTACTTTGGTGTGTGTGTGTGTGTGTGTGTGTGTGTGTGTGTGTGTGTGTGTGATACTGTTTGTTTTGTTTTTAATATCTGTCTGTATGTAATTTGAGGATAGTGATAGACAAGTGATATCACAACACTGAGCAAAAATTTAAACTAGAGGCAAGTGCTAACTGTAAACAGAATTTTCTGGGACAATGAACGGCTGAAAACCCACAGCTTTATGTAATGTGGAGTAACCTTGGGCAGGGTACTTGATCTATTCAAATGAGTTTTTGCCCCTTTCAAACCTTGATGTCACTAATATCAATACTCCACTTCCCACAGTTCTCCACATTGTTACTTGGGAATGACTTATTCTCCACTAGACCAGTTCCAGAGCTTTTGTTTCAAAATTTGAAGCACTTTTTAACTAAATACTAGGCAGGTGGATGAGTTCTGGTCAGGTCCATACTCAGGTTTCAAGAGAAGGGCCCCAATCATGTTTTACAGGGGCTTAAGAAGGAAAAACACATAATTCACTGCATTTCCCAAAGAATTCAATCGGGGCAAGTACATCCTGATGCACTTGCTGCTTGCATTCCTCTTGCCTACATCCAATCCAGGGCAAGGATATATCCTAACTTATTTCATGCCCAGGTGTGATAAAGCACATCTGGTTCAGATGGGTCAAATTTGTTTAGGCAAGTGAAAACATGCGGCTTGTTATCTCCTCTAAAAAATAGACTCCACCATTTCAGTAACCAGCTGTCCTTAGGCAAGGGGCTTGTAGATCAGAACCATTTTTGTTTCATAGATCTCTTAGGCATAGTAATTAAAACTAAATTGAAATTTTGGTTCTCACATTCCCACCTTGAGTTGTATCATGAGTTAAATCCTCAACTCTGTGATGGGTAACTGTTTATATTGGGATCTAATAACTGTCAGTTTAATGGTACCTAAACAGAAATTATCATTTATTAAAGACATCAATGATGCAAGAAGCAACAGCAATTAGAAGCAGAAGGGTTAAAGGCCTGTGATGACTGACATCAGAGTTACTATCTGGAAAGAACCAGGAAATGAGAATGGGGATAAGTTATTTACTTTATCTGGAGACCTCCTTTTTCTGAAATTATTTTTTCAGTACATCTAGATTACCTGCTGACTCAACTTCACCTTAGTGATAATCAGTGTTTCCTATACTGTGATTTCTGTCCATATAGCCCAGGCCCTACCTGAAGCCCTGCACTGTGTGTGACAGACTCTCATGTGGTCTCACAGCAAAGGCAAGATCTAATCATTTGTCTGTGTTTCACTGAAGCCAAACAATGTAGTTCGGGAGAGGCTGGAGGAAATGGAAGGGGTATTTCAAGGGATAAAATACTCTGAAGTCTGCTCTAGTTATTTGAGTTTGTTTAGTTTGGTCAGCTGCCAAATTCTAGAAGAGTTGAGAAATTAAAATGCCAATAGGCATGCCAAATAGATGAAGGGGGGCTGGATGTCAAGTGGAAAGCCCTGTAGGAATCAACATTATAGAATCAACTATGGGTAACTAAAGAATACAGAGAAAGGAAGAAATGGTCTTTCTCAGGTAAGAGAATGAGAATTGGTTATCAAATACCAAATGATCAGCTGTGAATGTGAAAATATACATACAAGTAGCATTATACAGACAGAGCTGGTTGTATTTTAGGGATATATATATTATATATATATATATTATATATATATATATATCAACAATTAATGAAGGAGGCCACAAATCAAAGAATACAAGGAAGTATTTGGTATGAGGAAAGGGAAGAGAGGAATTATATTATATATATAACAATTATAGTATGATAAAAAAGAGAAAGATTTAAAAAGTCCAGTTGTTTAGTTCTTTGAATCATTCCTATAATTCTTTTTTATTCCCTCACCTTCTGTCATGTCAGTCTTAATAAAGGAGAGGGGCTTATCTGAAGATAACCAAACCTATCATTCATTTTTAAAGTTATCACAGATTAAGGAGCAGAATTTCTATTCTGTTTTTTTACTTACTTAATGCCATGTTTACATAGCCACAACCTAACACTGAGAAACTTAACTGGTGGGGAGAAAAGCTAAAAGCTTCATGTAGTATGTTAACATTTTTCAGACATCACTCTAACTCTAGCAACTGGCCTTGATGGCAGCCACCTGAATCAACAGGGAACACATTGGAAAGATAGTGGACATCTCAGAGCACTAAACTGCATATTTTATAAATGTTCAAAAGGAACTCAGTGGTAAATTAGTAGATTAAGGTACTGGAATATTTTGAAGGAGCCACTAATTAATACATATCCCCAACTTCCAATTTTTTTGTCTTATTTTCATTTTGCTCAAAGTTTACATATCCATGCAGTGAACTCTGTTTTGCTTAATTTAGACCTCATGACCATTCCTCAGTTGAGTGAGACCTTAGAAAACTTTGGTTCCCAGATGATAAAGAAAAAGTTAATTCTAAATATATGAGACATAATTTGTTTTTCAGGATGTACAGATAGATGCTGGGGAGCAAAGGTGTCAGACATTAGTTACAAAAGGAGGGATGAGAAGGTTGCATTTTTCAATGTGCTTCTTCCTTTATTAATTTTCTATCTCTAGCAATTCTCAGTGTGATACTTCCATTATTATCTCCAGGGTTGAAGACACATTTCCACATCATTGACCTTAAAAAGAAGGATTATTTCATTATTATAAGATTTATCATCTTAATAATCTTAGTCAATGCTAAGGAAACTCAGAAGCAGCACAATTTGCAAAACTATAGGATGTAGATACAGCTTTGAGAGCAGCTCACCCCATCATTTGATACTAAATGCATATTACTTATCTACCTTTGGAAAACTAATCAAGGCTTTCCAGTTTTCCATATATAACATGTATGTATGTTATTAAGACAATAAAGTTTAATGAGTTTGGGTCAATTACATGTCATTCCTTGGCCCAGTCTGCCAATATACAAAACTGAGAAAATGTTAAAGTATCTCTAAGTTCTCTAGCCAGAATCAGGGAAGAACAAATAGGATACTAGAAAAAGAAACAGTGCAAAAGAAACATTACTTTCCTTCAATACCAAAAAGTGCATTAAATGAATTCTAAATGTATTAACATTATCATTTAAGAATACTACAATGAACAAGGCTATATTAATACACATAAAATGTTACACAAAGAAACAATGTTAGGTCAATATTTTATTCATAAATCTTTGCAATCTAACTTTAATATAGCCAAGTGAATTATTCAATGCAACTTCTTCCAAAGACGGAGCAACATTTAATAGATTTCAACAAAGGGTATTTGTTCTTCCTATCTTTCTGAATAGAAGATAATCAACTGCCGTAGACACAAAATCTCTTAAGTTTTTCAAGAGTAAAATGTGTCAGCACACTAAAAATAGAAAGATGATCTTGTTCCTCTTTGCAATCAAGTTTTCATCAAATTTTTTAATCAAGGAGAGAATAACTTTGATAGTTTGTCTTTAATCACTTTTTGTAAATACATATTTTACATTATTTGTATTTAAATGCTCACTGTGTCATTTGTATATAAAATTCCACCTTGATTTCCCTTCTGAATTTCATCAAGAATACAAAGGGATTTTCTTTTCTCTTACACATGCTGTTTGACAGGAGAAACTCCCACAGTATGATGAGCAGAGTCCTTAAATTACAGTCCAAGGCAGAGCACATCTCCCTAGGGTATTTGATGTTCTAGGACCTCAGAAATTTACACTTCCAAGACTTTCACCTTATAGAATCCATTTTTCAGTATGCCCCTAATGTCAATACACAGTACACAGGCAATTTATAATGCAGTAAGCAGACACTCACATTCGCCTCTTTTGCTGAGCAGTTTAAACAAGGCCACTAAAACAATGACACTCTGAAAATAACCTCTTCCATCTTGTGTATAAGCAATCAATATTAAGACACTAGAATCACTATAACTCCAAAATAACTAGTTTGAAAATTCTTTGTTCCAGAAATGTGGATTATATAGCTATATTATATAAGTGTGAAACATATAAAGTGTTAATTATATGTAATACTGTCTTAGTTAGAATTTCTATGGCTGTGATAAAATACAGTGATCAAAATTATTTTGGGTATGAATGGTTTATTAGGCTTATAGTTCCACAATCTAGTATATCATCAAAGGACAAGAAGACAGGAACCTAGAGTCATGAATTGAAGCAAAAACCATGGAGGATTGCTTCCTACCAGCTTGTTAACACAGCTTGCTCATTCTGCTTTCTTACAGTATCCTGATCCACAAAGCAAGAGTGGCATTAACCAAATTAAGCTGGGGCCTTCACTGTCAATCATGACTCCTGGAAAATGTGCAGCAGCATTGACCACAACCCAGTCCTCAATCCAGCCCACAGTGAACATAATGGGAGCAATTTTTCAATTGTGTTCCCTCTTCCAAAATGACTATAGCTTGTACCAAAATGGCATGAAACTAACAGCACAATTACTATATAAGACAAGAGTGGAAATTAATGGAAAATATGATTGTACATGGACTGTGTGAGAAAACTCTGTAAATAAATAAATAATAGGTAAATAATCTAGGTCCTTTGCTTGTCCAAAATTGAACATGTTAGATGCTTTGCCATTAATTTATCACATAAGACATACTTCCCTATATGTATTCATGTGTATGTGCATGAACATAGCAGCTATGTGGAAATTAGAACATCATTCAGGAATTGGTTCTTTCCTTCTAACAAAGTGGACTCTGAGGATCAAAGTTAAGATTTTATTTTTTTTCCTGCTGTGTAGTACCCCATTGTGTAAGTGTACCACATTTTCTGTATCCATTCTTCAGTTTAGAGGCATCTAGTTTGCTTTCAGGTTCTGTCTATTACAAATAATGCTGTTATGAACATAGTTGAATAAATGTCCTTGTTGTATGAATGTGCAATGGATATATGCCTAAGAGTGGGATTGCTGGATCTGGAGGTAGACTGGCTCTCATTTTTCTGGAGAAACGGCCATAGTGATTTCCAAAGTGGCTGTACAAGTTTGCATTCCCACCAACAATGGAGAAGCATTCCCATTTGTACTAAATTATGTGCATGGCGAAGATAAGGATGTATGTGAAAGCTTCTACATGAGTATATCCAATTATGCCAGCACCATTTTTTAAAGATGCTTTCTTTTTTCCGTTGTATAATTTTAGCTTCTTTGTCAAAAAGCAGGTGTTTGTAGGTGTGTGGGTCCATATCAGGATTTTCAATTCAATTCCAATCCTACCTGTCTCTTTTTGTTCCAATACCATGCTGTTTTCATTAGTATAGCTCTATAGCAGAGCTTGAAGTCAGGGAAGGTAAATTCTCCTGAATTTCCTTTATTGTATAGGGTTGTTTTGGCTATCCTGAGTCTTTTGTTTTTCCAGACAAAGTTGAGTATTTTCTTTTCAAGTTCTGTGAAGAATGTTGCTTGGATTTTGATAGGGATTGCATTGAATTGGTAGATTGAAATTTGCAGGCAAATGGATGGAACTAGAAGAAACCATCCTAAGTGAGGTAACCCAGTCACAGGACAAACATGGTATTTACTCACTCATATATGCATATTAAACATAGAGAAAATGATTACCAGGCTACAATCCACACCTCCATAGAAGATAGGAATCAAGGAGGACCATAGGAGAGACTGAAGGCAAACAATAAATTAATTTAATTTTTTGACAAAAGGGATAAAAACTGCCTATTAGGTGCCATTTATCTAGCTCAATCTATAATCTAATCAGTGCCTGTAGTTTTTACTGTTACAAGTAAAGAATTTTTTTTAAAAAAGGAAAAGTACTAGTGATATTACTATAACTTTGATCTCTCCAAGAGGATGAATAAAAAATGTGTAAGCATCAGAGTATGAAAAATAAGAATGGATTGATAGTAAGTTCTGTTTTTCTCCGTTCTAATTTTTATGAACTGCTAATCATGTTGTTTAATTTATTATACATTATGTAAGAATTTATGTATTATACCATATCTTAATATGACCAGAATATATTTGACCAAAAGATTTAATAGAACTAGGAATAGACTATTCTATTCTTCACGGTAATTATGAAATGAAGTGTACCATATGTTTACAGAAATATTTTAATGTATATTCACAAACAATATTCCTTGGTTACAGAAAGCCGATATATTGTATACTACAAAAGAAAGGTTAATTCAAGAATATAATGAACATTTCTCTCTTGTTCTTTTTCTTATTCTTTCATTTTGCAGGTGTATACATAATTTCAGTTTTCTACTTGTTATTTAACCTGACTTTTCAAATATCAATGATTAAATGTTCATTTAGTATCTTTGAATGCAAACATTATAAAATTTGATGGTAAGTCTCTGCTGTGATTGATTTGTTATCCATTTTGCTCTGCATATCTTAATATCCCCAAACAGATCTCACAATCACATCATCAAAGACTTCCCAATGACAATTAATAATGTTTTCAGGAATTCTTCTCAGCCTTTGGATTATTTAATGTATTTTTTTTCCAAAACTCTGACTCTGAGTTCCTTGGTGCTGGAAATTCCATCATCTTTTAGACTTCACCTTCATGATGTCTACAGCCAGGCAATCTGATTTGCTTACTACACTTACACATAACTTCAAATTGTCATTCAGTGATGTCTGTTTTATCACCAGAGCTCCAAAAATTCTCTCAGATCACTCATATTGAGGACTCTATTTGTCTCTCTAGCCACAGTTTTAATTTTTAAATAGTTATTTCAAGGATTTATGGCTGAATGAGGATGACTTTTTCTAGTGCTTTATGTCTTTAGTTTTGCTCATTGAAGTCAATTTCAAATATAAGGACTGATAGACATGCACAGGTGCATTCCTCTATAAGCATCCTATTACTTTGTAGTTCATCCAGAATCTACCTTTATAGCAGAGGTAATAGAACTTCACTTGGCTAGATACCATTCAACAGTGGGTCAGTGTTCAGTTATGATACTATTCTTGTTTAAATTTAAGTGAATATGCTACAGTCCATTTGTTTTGATTATCTAGATAATAATCCAGACAATTACTAAAGAAATTTATCACAGATTCTACTAGTAAAAGAATTTGTCACTTTTCTGATAGGACGTTATATTGTAAACATTTTTATTGTTTCCCATTCAACAGGGTAATGTGAAGAACAGATTATGAATGACAATACCAATAAAATACACACATGTTATTCAAGAACAACATAACCTGCACTCATCATTAGTTGTGTGGTGGCTTTCAGCACTCTTTCTGTGATAATGAAGCATGGATAGTATTTCCAGTCAAAGGGTAGTAAAACTATTCTTCCTTACTTCAATATTTTAATCATGGAAAATTACATTATTGAGATCATGAATTCTGCTGCAATTAAAAATTTTATCCTTTATATCTTAAAATAGTTACATTATTTTTAGTATTTATTTTTACTTCAAAAATCAATGAGAATTGCTTTTAAAGCAATTAATGAATAATTTTTAAGGGATGTATGTATTTTCATATTTTATGTTCATTTTCTTGTTCCATATTTGTTAATTGCCGTTTTAGTATAGGAAAGAGAAAATAACATAATAATGCGAATCATATATAATTGAGATACATAAATCTTAGGATAATCCAGACACTGCAATTATCAGTTAAAGATTTATAATTTGATATAAAAATATGGAATAATCTCAGGTCACATACTATAATCTTGCCTGGAGAAACTGCTAAAGGAACTAATGCCAATAAATGATGTTTAGATAGCAGCAGAAAGATGAAGTAAAATACAGAAATAACAATCCATCTATGTTAGTAAAAATACTGTACAAGAATAACATCAAATTATGTGATAAAACAAAACCAGCAAACTGATACAAATGAATAAAAACCTAAAAGCTGTTATGTTAAAATTTCACTAGATTCTTCAATTTAAAGGTTTTGATATCTTAAAACACCAGTATCTAGTTACATATATTGCCTATACCTAAGCTATAAATGATATACTAAATATAAAGATGTCTATCACCAACAAATGACATATATATATATATATATATATATATATATATATATATATATATAGCAACCATAGAAAGCTGGAACAGCTAAATTGATAAAAACCAAGCTAGACTTCCAGGAGAGGAGCATAACCAGAAATAAAGTGAAACATTTCCAAATTGGTAAAGGCCCAATTCATCAGGAAGCTATAGCGATTATAAATATGCATTACCTGATAAGCAATCTTTGAAGCATGTGAAGCAAAAATGAGAAAAACTTAAGCAGACAAATCTAAAGAAGGTTTGGAGATCTTATCCAATCTCCTTTGAGAGTCCATAGAATAGTTGAGAATGAAACCAGGAGATGGGAAATATGGATAACAGAGTTAACCAATTTGAGCTAATTCTTACTGATTAAGTAGTTATAAACATAATTAAATGTTTTAAAGAAAAACAACACCTGTTTCCGGTCCTTTAATAAATAAAGTAGTTATAGATTTTATTTAATCAATTAGCAGAGAAAAACTAGTAAAACAAATAACACTAATGAATGCACTAATGTTTGTCTACATTTCAGGAATCCACTCAAATGAAATAGCATGGCTCCACACTCAATGATGAAATCTACTTACCTCCAACTCTGTGTTCTTTTTTTCTTCTTAAACACACACACACACACACACACACACACACACACACACACACACACACACACACACACACACAGAGAGAGAGAGAGAGAGAGAGAGAGAGAGAGAGAGAGAGAGACTTCTATTTGTGTTGGCCAACTACTCCTGAGCAGGTTGCCTGAACTTTGTGCCATTTCTCCTTTTTCATGTAGGAATTTTGCCTAACTTGAGGGTGTTTGGGTCTTGTGTGTAATGGCAGAGGCATGAGTTCATGTGTGCATCAGACCTTCTGTGGCTGAAAAATTGCTATTTCTTTAGAATCAGCCAAAATCTCTGGATCCTACAACCTTCCCCCGTTCTATTCTATATAGATCCATAGTCTTGACTGGGTTGCTCTGACAAAGATATCTTATTCTGAGCTAAGCACTCCAAATTCTCTCACTTCCTACATTTTATCCTGTTTTGGGTCTCTAGTTAATAGCCATCTATTTCAGGAAATTTTTCTCCTGAGAATTGAGAGATGCACTGATCACTGTTTACATAACAATGATGATAATCATATATATATATATATATATATATGAGCTTCTTTTACAAGCCAGTCAGTTCGCTCTTCCTCCCCTCCTCCCCTATCCCCCACTCAATATCCCAAACCCTATCTGCTCCCCAAAGAGGGTGAAGCCTTTCATCGTGGATCTTCAAAATCTGTCATATCATTTGGAGCAGGGACTAGACCCTCCCTGGTGTGTCTAGGCTGAGATAGCGTCCCTCTATGTGGAGTGGGCTCCCAAAGTCCACTCATGTACTAGGGATGAATACTGATCAACTACCAGAGGCCCCATAGATTGTCCAGACTTCCAAACCGACATCCTTGTTAAAGTGTCTGGAACAGTCTTATGTTGGTTTCCCAGCTATCAGTCTGGGGTCCATGAGCAACCCCTTGTTCAAGTCAGCTGTTTCTGTGGGTTTCTCCAGCCTGGTCTTGGCCCCTTTGTTCTTTCTTCCTCCCTCTCTGCAACTGCATGCCAGAGCAATCTTAAGATGATACAAACATTAGAAATCAAGGACTTATTAGGAAAGTCTCTGAATAAAAGATACCTGATGCCAAGCCTAATGAACTGATCACATTTCAATCCAGAGAACACATGTGGTAGAGGGAAACAACCAATGTTATAAATTGTACTCAAATGTGCATACATATACCTCTCTATATAAGTACATACATCAATGAATCAGCATGTTACAAAAAGAAAAAGATGCTCCTTTAAGAACACATTTTTATTGGCCAGTGGTAGATCTGTGGGAAGGAAGAGGAAAATGTTCTGTTTTTACACATGCCTCATTATTTTTACCTCCTCTGGGACAGCTCTTATGAGAGATGCCTCTTCTCATGAATGTGTCTCTGAGAACTCATGCCTTACATTTCCTCAAGACTATGGACTGTTTTACTTGCCATTGTTGTATAAATGAGTAAAAGCTCCAGTTCTTTATGAATGAAAAATCAATCCTGTAAACAAAGGCTGGTGCCAAATAAATACTCAAGAGCATATTAATTACAAAATGTTCATTCAATAGCTCAGGCTTATTACTAACTAGATTTTACATTTAAATTAATCCATTTCTATTAATCTATGTGTTGCCAATTGGCTCATGACTTACCTGTCCTCTAGCATCTTTCTTCTTGGGTGGCTTCCAGCATCTCTCTCAACTCTACCCTTCATTGTCCTAGTTGTCAGTTTGATTGTCCCACCTAACTTTATACTGCCTTGCTATAGGCCAAATAGCTTATTATTAACCAATGAAAGTAATACACATTCATAGCATACAGAAGTATTATCCCACAGCACAGTTCTTGGAGAATATAATGGCCTTTGTGCTTGTCTACCAATCCTCCCCCACTCCCACTATGTTGAAACCTTTCTGTAGTTTGCTCTGCCCTCACCCTCTATCAGTCACTCACATCCTGGATACTCAGAACATTCTCCTACAAGTGTAACAGTGACTGTGCTCTGTCATGTTTTGCAAGACCACCAACCTCACTCCTCCATGGATTTGCTCAAATGCCACTATTTCAAAGAGGAAATTAAATATAGATGCTACCATTGCAAAACCTCTGTATCTAATTTTTTCTTTAATATTTTTCTTCAACACTTATCACCTATTAAAATCTCATATATTATTCTTATTTACCATATTTAATTTTAATTATCATCCTAAAATACGAAGACTCCACACAAAACTAAATTGACTTGTTTTTGTATCAATGACTATTAATTGGCTGCCTGGTGTTTACACCTACTTACTGATCAAACACAAAATTATTCTAACAGTATTAAAATAATGTCCTTCTGAATACTAACCATGCCACTGAAACAATGATCAAAAGACTTGCAACATTAAAAATTTAAAATATCTATAAAATGAAAGGCATGATAGAATAAGCACCTCCCAGATTATTACAGCATATCAAAAACATCTGTATCTGTAGACCAAAGTCATATCTTGTGGCAGAGCTAGGATAAGACAAAATCTTAGATGTTAACTATGAATGGACATGGAGCTGGAGAGAGGATTCAACCATTAAGAGTGAAGGTTGCTCTTGCAGAAGATCAGAGTTCATTTCACAGCAACTGCATGAAGGGGTTCTCAACTGCCTGTCACTCTAGTTCCAGGGGAGCTGGCTCTCTTTTCTGTACCCCCAAACACACTACTCTTATTTGTCTCCATTACATATACACAAAATGAAACATAAAAATAAAAAAATAAACATATCAGGCATAGTGATGCATACCTCTAATCCCATGACTCAGGATACCCTCATCTACGTAGTGAGTTCCACTCACTATAGCAAAAACATATCTCAAACAGCAATAACAAAACAATGCATGCTTGATTTTACAACCCTTGATCTTAAAATTCAATGCTTATTAACATAGATATCCGTCTTCATAGAATTTTGTGGAAATATTTTTACCTGTAAACTTTATGATTATCTGTGTCTTGTGTACCACCAATAGACAAACTGCATTTTTAAGAATAGAAATTCAATCTATACATATTTATTTATTTTTTATCATTTATCATTTCTAGCATTTCTATGATGCTTAATACTTCTTATGACTTTTTGTTTTGTTTTCTATTTTCTGCCTTAAAGTTAAATTAATATTTTGGTTTCCAATTTTTGTAGTATTCCTTTGATTTTTAAGGACCATATCTACAAATTATTTCACTATTAACTCAGAAGTTATGCACTATTTTAATTTGTTTGGGTACTTATTCTAAAATAAAACATTAATCATTAAATTTTTAAAATGCCAGGTTAAATAAGTCTTTACCTCCTCATCCTCAATATGGGACTTAGAAAATACTCCACCAGAGCCCTATTAATTCTCAATTACTGTCCTTGTAAAACATTTGTGTCTTAATTTGTTGTGATTGTGTTATATCAAAAGCTGTTATTATTAATATTGTATGTAATAGTTTATACTTGATTACCTTTTGCCAAATTATACCATTTGCATATTAGGCATTCTGTCTTGCAATTTATATTTTATATATAGCCAATTTTCCTCTGCTCTAGATAAGTGCTTGGAACTTTTTAAAGCCAACATTTTTAATTCATAAGAACTCAGATTTCTTTTGATTAAACCTCCCTATCTCTTCCTTTCATTCCCTCTCTTCATGTCCTGAAATCAGAACATAACATACATAGAAGTTCAGAAGTTTTCTACATTCCCATCACATACAGATGGTCTACACATAACCCAGTATCCAATCCTCTATTGGGTTGGTACTGACCTCCATAAGTGTGGTTACATAAAGCTGTTTTCTTTTTTAAAGTAAGTCTTGATTTATAGACTATTATTCTTTTCTAGTTTGCCAGAAAACTTCTATCATTTACACATAAATTTTTACTTTCCAAGCAATCATTTGCCGAATCAATGAAGGATTATTGTTAGGTACTTTTTTTGTGAGGATCATGTGTAGGTAATCACAGCTACTGAAATTTGAAGGTTAACAATGGCCTGTCATATCCAGAAACAAAATTTAAAGCATTCATGTTGACATGTAGCATTCCTGTTACTATGATAAAACACCATGACCAAGGCAAAGTATAAAAGAAAGCAAGTTTGAGATAGAGATAAATACCTCAAAGATGTCCCCAGTAACACATCTCTTCCAACAAGGACACATGTCTTATTCATTCCCAAAGAGTTACACCAACTGGGGACCAATTCTCAAACACATGAGCCTATGGAGCAATTCTCATTCAAACAACCACAGATGATATGACTTCTGTATTTTAGCACTGATATATAATACAGTATTCATATATTCAGAAATTAAATAAACATCACCCTTTACAATTGCCACAAACAACATAAAATGCCTTGGGGTAATGCTAACCAAAAAAGTGAAAGACTTGTACAGTAAGAATTTTGAGTCTCACCAGGCATTGTTGGTGCATGCCTTTAATCCCTGCACTCTGGAGGCAGAGGCAGGTGGAACTCAGTGAGTTCGAGGCCAGCCTGGTCTACAGATCCAGTGCCAGGATAGGCTCCAAAGCTACACCAAGAAACCATGTCTCAAAAAAAAAAGAATTTTGAGTCTCTAAAGAAAGAAATAAAAGAAGATAGTAGAAAATAGAAAGCTCTCACATGTTGTTGGAGATGTTGGATCAACATAGTAAAAATGGCAATCATGCCAAAATCAATCTAAAGATTCAATTAAATACCCATCTAAATCCCAACACAATTCTTCACAAACTTGAAAGGACAATTTTCATCTTTATATGGAAATTCAAAAGACCCAGGATAGCCAAAACAACCCTGTACAATAAAGTAACAGCTGGAGGCATCACCATCCCTGACTTCAAGCTCTATTATAGAGCTATAGTCCTGAAAACAGCTTGGTGCTGGCACAAAAATAGACAGGTAGAACAATGGAATAGAGTTGAAAAATGCTGATTATAACACACACACCTACGAACACCTTATTTTTGACAAAGAAGCTAAATTTATACGATGGAATAAAGAAAGCATCTTCAACAAATGGTGCTGGCATAACTGGATGTGGACACGTAGAGTGCTGGATATAGATCCATGTTTATTGCCATGCACAAAACTTCAATCCAAAGGGATCAATGACCTCAACATAAATCCAGCCACACTGAAATTATTAGAAGACAAAGTGGGAAATACCCTTGAATTAATTTGGTATAGGAGACTTCTTCTTGAACATTACACTAGCAGCACAGACACTGAGATCAACAAATATTAAATGGAACCTCCTGAAAGTGAGAAGCTTCTGTAAGGCAAAGGACACAGTCAGCAAGACAAAACCATAGCCCAAAGACTAGGAAAAGATATTAACCAACCCCACATCAGACTTAGGGATGATCCCCAAAATAGATAATGAACTCAAGAAGCTAGTCTCCAAAGCACCAAATAATCCAATTAAAAAGTGGGGAACAGAACTAAATAGACAATTCTCAAGAGAGGAATATAAAATGGCTGAAAGGGACATAAGAAAGTGTTCAACATCGTTAGCCATCAGGGAAAAGCAAATCAAAACAACTCTGAGATACTATCTTACTCCTGTCCGAATGGCTAAAATCAAAAACACCAATGACAGTTTATATTGGAGAGGATATGGAGAAAGGGGAACACTCCTCCACTGCTGGTGGGAGTGCCAACTTGTACAGCCACTTTGGAAAACAGTATGGCGACTCCTCAGGAAAATGGGAATCAGTCTACAACAAGATCCAGCAATTCCACTCTTAGGCATATACCCAAAAGAAGCACATTCATACAACAAGGACATTTGTTCAGCTATGTTCATCAAAGCAGTATTTGTAACAGCCAGAACCTGGAATCAACCTAGATGCCCCTCAACTGAAGAATAGATAGAGAAAATGTGGTAAATTTGCACAATGGAGTACTACTCAGAAGAAAAAAACAATGGAATCTTAAAATTTGTAGGAAAACAGATGGACCTAGAAGAAACCATTCTGAGCAAGGTAACCCAATCACAAAAAGCAAACATGGTATGTATTCAATCATATGTGGATTTTAGACAGAGTAAAGGATTACCAGCCTACAATCCACACTGCCAGAGAAGTTAGAAAACAAGGAGCACCCTAATAGAGACATACATATTCCCTGGAGAAAGAGAAAGGGACAAGATCTCCTGAGAAAATTAGGAGCATGAGAGGAGGGGCTGAGAGCTAGGAGAATGAGAAGGGGAGAACAGGGGTGAGGAAGATATGAGGAATCAGGACATTTGAGTCAGGGGAAGAATAGAAGAAAACAAGAAATGAGATACCATAATAGAGGGAGATATTTTAGGTTTATAGATAAATCAGGCATTAGGGAAATGTCTGGAGATCTATAAAGATGACACCAGCTAACAATCTAAGCAACAGAGGAGAGGCTACCTTCCCTCCCCTGATAATGAGATTGACTAATGATTTATTAGCCATCATATAGCCTTCATCCAGCAGCTGGTTCAAGTAGAAGCAAACACCCACAATTAATCACTGAACTAAACTGGAATCCATTTGCAGAGAAAGACAAGTGATGCAAAAAAGTCCAGACCAGGCTGGTGAAGCTCACAGAAACAGCTGACCTTAACAATGGGGAGCTCTTGGTCCCAAGAGTGATAGCTGGGATACCAGCATGAGACTTTCTAGACCCCAGGAATGTGGGTTTCAGTGAGGAGCCGTAAGAAATGTACAGGACCTCCTGTAGTAGTTCAGCACTTCTCCCTAGCATAGGTGTGGACTTTGAGAGCCCATTCCACATAGAGGGATACTCCCTGAGCCAAGACACACAGGGATGGGCCTAGACCCTATCCCAAAGATAAGATAGACTCTGATGACAGCCTATTTAAGACCTGACCCTCCCTGGGGAGCAGAAAGGATATGTGATAGGTAGGGTTTTAGTTGGGCAAGGTGGTAGGGGAGTAGGGGAGGAAGAGGTAACTGGGATTGACATGTAAAATAATCTTGTTTCTAATTCAAATAAAAAAAAGAATTGCACAACAACAAAAAATGATGTATAATATAAGCACTTCAATGGTTAAAGCAGATTATGAAAGCCATTATTTGAATTACTTTTAATCAAATAAATATATACAGGATGTACTTAGGTCCTGGAACATGAGATCTACTATCAAAAGCAGCAATCAATAGAGAGAGGGCTCAATGTTTAAAAGCACTTGCGGATCTTACAGAGGATCTGAAGTCAGTTCTCAATACTCATGTAGTTGATCATAACTATCTCTTACTCCAGTTCCAGGGGACTCAAATGCCTCTTCTGGCCTCCATGGGCACTGAGTGTGTATGGTTCACAGGCATACATACAGGTGTGGCAACACACTCACACACACACACACACAGAGAGAGAGAGAGAGAGAGAGAGAGAGAGAGAGAGAGAGAGAGAGAGAGAGAGAGAGGCACACAGACTAAAGCAAGTAAATCTTTAAAAATATATGTAGCAAGAAGTCTTCAGAATCTTGTGAGCAAGCCCTATGAAGTATCCATAGTCAAGCTGAAAAACACACACACACACACACTGGGCCTTGTTCATTTGTAACTTGAATGATTTTGCAGTTATCTCTCTGCTAAATTTAACCAGTGTATCATAAAAGATTTTAACCATCAAAAGAATACTTTTGCTGTTATTTTGCTTTGGTTTGTTTTTATGAGACAGCTTTCATGCAGTCCAGGTTATTCTCAAGTTTATTATGTGATCAAGGGTGGCCTTGATGTCCTCATCCTCCCTTTTTCCCTCCTAAGTGATAGGATTGCAGGTTTGAGCCACCATGCATAAAGAGAATCCTCTCATTTTTTTAATGTGTCCTGTTGTGTGCTGTATGTGGTTCCAATTGGATACAAGGGATGGTATTTGTGTCAACTGAAACTCTGCATGACTTCAATTTTAAAACTATTATTTTAATTTAAGAAATCATGTTAAATACACTTCCTTGGAAAAGATTTCTAACCTTATTATGCATGAAAATATTGTCCACCATGTTAGCAATCTGCCCTTCTTGATCAGAAAAATAACCAGGTTTAACTTCAGTTACCTAATTTGCTGACACATTTGCTAGACTTTCATTTCTTCCAGAAAAAGAACAAATCTACTGTGTGGTGTTATGTTCCAATGAATCCATATGGTGCTTGATATACTAGATCCTCACTATGTAAAGAGATTAATGAAATGAGATTAGTTTATATATGAGAAACTTTTTCCAGTTGTAGTTTGAGTCTATCTCTCCAGTTCTTTCTTTACACTTTGTTTTATCTTTGATTTGGCTATGGATTAAATGCAGGGCTTGGCACAGGTTAATAAATATTTTGCTACTGATACATCTCTTCAGCATCATCAATTTCTTACTGTTTTCTTTTATCTAAAAGAATTAATTTTCCTGGCAAGAACTTTGCAACTGAAGCACACCTGAAAACCAATTTTACTAAAGCTTCATTTTCTACTTACTTCTAACATTGCATTTTTTACTTAAAAGTCAAAATTTCCTTCTCTAGTAAACCCTTTTACACTTTCTTTCAGTGCATGTTAATCTATAGAATCTCATCAAATATCTTACTCCTTTTCTTTAAAGATGGAAGTTGAAGTTTTATCGTTTTCAAGCTTCTTGTAGGAAGCCTTTTAGAAAGGGCAATGATTTTTTCCAGAGCAGAGTGTTCTCATTTCATCCTGCCTCACACTAATTTTTTTCAAATGATGTGAATTATTCATATGAAATTCATAAGATCTCACCTGCCTTTACCAGAAATCTACATTAACCTGGGTCCTGACTTAGCTGTCACAGTATTTCCCAAGAGGAATTATGCAGAGGAGAACACACCAGGGAGTAAAGGAAGCAAAAGAGTGCATTAATTGTAACTTGACTTTTGGTCTCACACCATTATGCGCTACACTAATGATATGAGTGTTCTGACATGAACATATGGAATACTCTTTTGCCTCATTTGCTCTAGTCTAGTGCTTTAAGCTAAAGCAAATATAATGATCTATTTCTCCCAATACATGCAAATATTAGAATTTACAATTCTATGAAGATGAGATATGCCAACATTTGAGGAAAAGTATCAGGGGAGAGAAAAGAGGAAGCAGTGTTCATTTTTCAGTGACTAGAATCTCCCATCCAGCTATTTGGCTGTAGTGCCAGCTTTCGAAAAACAACTGTGGAAGAGCAAGATGAGAAAAAAGGCTCTGAGAAAGGATGATAAGAAAAGATATAGGAGAAGAATGACAGCAAGAATCTTGCAACATAGACCTGTTCACCATATCTGAAGACAGTATTCTCCAAAGACAATTGCAAAAAAAAAAAAAACAAACAAACAAAAAAAAAAACCCTCTCATTTGGGGTAGTCTTCTCCAAAAGGTTGATACCACTCCCCAGGCAAACTGTAAAGCTGAATTTTCCATTCCAGTGAATATGAGTATGCTCTGTAATTGCTTTGAATAATAGAATGGGAGAGAACAGGCAATCACCACTTAATATTCCTGGCATCTCTTGCTTCCTAACACTTCTTGTATTTTCTCAGAACACAATTGTCATGCTCTAGAAGAATAAAATTATATTGAAAGACCATTTATCATCCAATAGGTCTCACTAAACATTCAGAAATATCAACTGTCACTCATCTTCATGGACTATCATGGGTGTGCATACTAATGACATAAAGTAAAATAGGGGTAGTGGTTTCTTCATGTTAGAGAAAAGGTGATGAATGTTATGTAATGGTAGAATGTATAGTGAAATTTGTGTTTGTGATAAAATGTAAAAAAACAAGGTCACTGTATATATTGATGTCTCTAATAAATTATATTTTCATTTCTTTTAGTTCCGTATAGTAGGTAGGCGTGTGATTTTGTGTGTGTGTGTGTGTGTGTGTGTGTGTTAAATAGGAAGCATTTTGATCTTGAGTAAAATTGTGATGAATAATAAATTAGAATTTTTTGTTCCTAGTATCTACAAAGAGACAAAAAGTTCTCAAAATTTGGAAGAACTCGGGGATATATAATATCAGATCTAGGGCCTGGCACTAAGATGTGACCTGTGAGTGAAATTAACATCAAAGGTATGAGTTTTGGACTTTTTGTTAAGACTTCAAAAATTTCCAGGAATACATCCCATACTGGTTGAACTAAGCCAGGTCAAGAAATAGAATATGTTAGCCTGAGAAAAATATAGTTATGTGCCCTGCCTAATAAAATGATGTTTGACAATAAGATATCCATATAATTATAAAAGCAACAATAAAAACTTAGACCAGAAAGGGAAGAAAAAGCTCACATGGAAAGAGGTTTCTAGAACCTCACGTTTCCTCAGTGAACACAGCATATTCCATATGGAAAATTCAGATTAACTCAAAGAATGGTATCAGGCTTACTAAATATCACTGCTAGGAGGCAGGAGGTAGTTGTAACCAAGCAATTTGACAGATGCCATGCTGAACTCCAGAACTACTAGGCTTCATTGGCTGACATAAGCCTATTATTCAATTTTGTCTTCTGTGGATATTCCATGCACACAAAAATCACATGACAAATTTACACAGAAATAAGTAGTACATCATTTTTAATTGGTTGTTGATAAAAAAGCAACCTTACAGAGTGGTACCCAAGGAATCTCACATGAACCTAGCTTAGATGAGAGCTGACCTTATGAATTTAGTGACATAATGATTGTCTTTGGTAAGGTTGGGTAGGATGTCAGGCTATTGTTCTTTGGGGGGTGTGGCATAGAAATTGCTTTGCGAAAGACTGAAATGTACTATATTTTAAAAAGCAAATAACTGTTTCCAACCCCACAGGCTCTTCTTCAGTGGTATTTTCTGAAAGATGCACTTTGCTCCTGTGCACCATTGAATACTGGCAAGGCTTCTTGAAAATTTTTAGTGATTAAGATGCTATGTCAATTTGGAGGATAACTTCCAACTTAAGTGGAAGTTTGTACTTCTTTCCTTAAAATATTCACCATATCCATTCTGAAAAACAGCTACAGTACCAAGAAGATTCAGCTATATATTAGAAGACCATGCATAGGCCACAGGGAAATTACTTGTCAGCCAATACCTAACTTCACATGTTGGCCACATGTTTGAACCATTGTGAAAATAACCCTAGTCAAACTTTTATTGAACTCAGCTATAGCTAATTCCTGAATACAATGACAGTAGGGATCCCAGTACAGAGCCAGCTGGCAATAGGATGGGAGAGATAATTTCAAAATGTTGTTTGAATCTGTTTTAAGTAGTTTATCAAATTAAAATAGAATACTAAATAACAAGAATAAAAGGGAAAGATAACTATCTGAATTTTAAGATCTGGAGTGTCCACGTTGTATTGGCTGGCTTTTGAAAGCTTATTCCTCATACTGGACTGCCTTGCCCAGCCTTAATACAAGGGGAGGTGTTTAATTTTACTGAAACTGGTATGCCATATTTTGGAGGTATCTAGGGGACACCTTCCCATTTCTGAACTGAAACAGAAGAGAAGTGTATGGGGGTGGAGGCAGAGGGGAGGTACAGGGAGGGAATGGGAGAAGAGGACAGAAGGGAATCTGTAGTCAGGATGTAAAATAAATAAATTAAATTAATTATTAATAAAAATAATGTTTGATTAACACTTCCCATTGAGAATAGATATCACTCTCCTACAGTGATAATCTCAATCCAATTAATATTCAATAACTACTTAACTATTTCCCAGGCTACATGCAAATTATTTACATGAATCATCTTACTTCTCTAGTAAGAAACTTACAGGGTATTATCATTATGCTATTTTTTTATTTATGTCTCTTTTAAAACTAAGAAAATTGAGATTTCATGGAATTATATGGCTTTGTGAATGACAAGGCTACATTAACTAGTGAAAGTTGAAGGATTTCTCTCCTGGTATATCTGACACCAAAGCCTAAACTGGTTACTTGGACATAACAAGATGTATGACTAGAGAATGTCACTCTCCCCTAAATTGCAATGTTTTCTCAGGTGTGAGATACAAGGAAACAAAGAATAGCAAGTAATCCCTGGAAATAAGCCCTAAGCCCTGTGAGTATAGCAGGCATATTGTCTACCGCGTTGAAGGTCAAGACTGGCAAACTAATAATACTACTCAAAGCCCAGCCTCTTGAAAGATGTCATAGGTGACTAAATAGTATTTGTAAATTTTATTTGATTTATTTATTCTCCCCTCATTCAATACATCCCAACTGTAGCATCTTTTCTGTCCCCTCCCCCCCACCCCTTACCTCTCCCTAAGATGCATTGTTCTTTCTGTTTTCTTTCAGGAAAGAGCAGGCCTCCTATTACTATCAGCTGAACTCAGAATAACAAGATTCAATAAGCCCAGGCTCAAACCCTCATATTGAGGCTCAATGAGGCAACATGGTAGGTGTAAATAGGTCCCACAAGCAGGTAAAAGAGTCAGAAATGCCCTTGTTCCTACTGTTAGGGAGTTCTACAAGAACACCAAGCTGCACAACCATAACATATATGCAGAAGCCTAGGTCAGATCCATGCAAGCGCCGTGATTGTCACTTTGAATCTCTGTGAGTCCCTATGAACCCTATTTAGTTGATTCTGTGGACCTTGTTCTCTTGGTGTACTCAACCCCTCCTGATACTACAATCCTTCCTCCCCATCTTCTAAGGGGTTCTTAAAGCTTTGCCTAATGTTAGACTGGGACATCTTGTCAGTCATAAGGCACAGTCTTAATGGATATCTTTTCTTTTTATAGACTCTCCTTTGTTTCTAGTAAGACTTGTACACCAGACCCATTTGCCACAGCATAAGTATAATAAGAAAATTTTCAAAGTCTTTCCTAGGGCTACCAAAATCTGCAACAGTTCTGTTGTAGCCAGAAAACTTCACTCACTTCAGCAGAAAGTCAGTAACTTTCATATGCCTCTCATAAATGCACAAACTGTATGCTGTGATTATCTAAAGCTTCTCAAGTGCTTGATACACATATAAGTAGGAGTCACTTAAATCCAGCAAAACTCAAGGGATCATTGTATTGTATCATCTTCCTTCCCATTCTCTCATGAGATCAAGTAGGATCTAACTGTTTCTTCAATTTTAAAATGGTGAGATGAGATATGATTCACATTCCATCAAAAATCGGCCCTCCAAATTCTTATGATAGTTGAGTCTTGTAGGGAGGATTCAGTGACTTGAGACATATGTATGTACTTTTTAATTATATCACTTTACTTGTTATTGCATGATTGCATATCTTCCCTTTAGAAAAGCATGGAGTACCATTACTCACATGTAAATACACTGAAACCCATGGTGGTTGAATAAAATATTCCAGAACACAGACCTGAAGAATGGCAAAATAGAAATGACTGCCTCCAGTTCTGCTTCCTTATCATGTGTTCCAGTCTTTCCTAAGATATTAACTTCCAAGCCTACACTTAACAAGAGAGAATGATGCATCATACAAAACAAGTTTTAAACAAAGTTATTATGTCTACAACTCTTATTGAACCCACAGCTTTCAAACCAGAGTCTCTTTGAGATTTTAGTTTTCATCTAAAAGTAGCCAACTGATCAGGAATACAAACCATCAATAGACAAAAAAATTGCAAATTATGATATAAAACTTCTCACTTTTTAAAAATCAATTGTCATTTGCCCCTAATTTCTTTTCAGGTATTAGAGACCTAGTGTCCAAACTTAATGTTAGCAGTTGAAATTTCTTTTTTTTCTTATCTCAATTCCTAATAACATGTCAAATGATATGATTTGTCTAACTAACCCTTAGTCTATTACAGTTTTATTTTTAAATTTACATTGTCCAAATTATGTTTTAACTGCTTAGTTAATTGACTCTTTAGTGTCCCCATTAAAGAAAGGTTTCTATAATCATCACCTGCCATGCCAACACCATGTTGTCATTAATTGGCCACATGTAAGAATCCTTTCCAAATTCATGAGACTGTGTGTCACCTACTCAAGCCAAATATTTTTGTAGAGTACTTTATTATTGTGTACTCATTAAATGAAATGTTTAGCATCATGATGCTATGCTCATTCAGACATATATATATATATATATATATATCCTAATTTATTTGTCATATATATGTCATATATATATATATATATATATATATATATATATATATATATTGAAGTCAGTACTCAGTTAAAGCTTTTTCATACTGAACATTGTAATAAGTTCAGACAGCAATAATCTTATATCTCACTGTTAATATATAACTTTATTTCAACTCCAATAAACATTGCTTTGAATTAAAGCCATTGGAAGAACATTTTTCCTCCCCAATTTCTATCTCTGGTATATATTTTCATTTTACCATCCTTTTTGAATGTCCTCTCCAGTGTTTGTATTCTAGGAATATTCACTTTTGGAACTCCTACTATAGAGCTGAGATGCATGTAACCATTTTCAGTGATGCCCAGGAAACTAATTAAGATGTGACTTTGAGAAATAATACCAGTCAGACATAATTCTGGAACTGGGCAAACAAGATGCTTCATGATTCTTTGGGGAACTTCTCAGTGCCAGGCCTCGAAATGATGAAGTGCTGATCTCTGTGAGGAACTGCTTGTTCATCCTGAATTTTTAGGTGGAAAGTCGCCATATGTATGAACTTAGACATAATTTTTTAGTTATTACAGCCATAAAACTCAGAGTGACTTTTACCCATCAATACTGTAACAACAATATTTTCTTAAGTATATTTACAGCCCAAGTCATAAATTAATGCACATGTGTTTGCTTGTAAATATTCAGTGGCAAATTTAGTGGCACTACTAAAATCTGAGACAATCTAAAAATTATGAAATTTCAGACACAATGTACCACTGAAATTAAGCATTAGCTTTAATATTTTTTTTTGGTTTTTTCGAGACAGGGTTCTCTGTGGCTTTGGAGGCTGTCCTGGAACTAGCTCTTGTAGACCAGGCTGGTCTCGAACTCACAGAGATCTGCCTGCCTCTGCCTCCCAAGTGCTGGGATTAAAGGCATGCGCAACCACCTCCTGGCTTCGTTGGTTGACTTGGTATTGAATGACCGATATTATCAATTGTTTAATAGGATTTGGATTTTCAAGAGGATATCTTTCCTTAAGGTAATTACATTTGATATAATTGTGTGAATAAATTGGCAATTCAGGCTAAATAAAATGAACCATTTGGAGTTCTAAAATATTCAGGAAATATGTCATAAGCACTACCTAGCATACTGCCAGGAGTAAATTAGATTTTAAAGTAGGATCACTCTGAAAATTATATTTGATTTACCAAATCTCTTCACTATAATCATCAAAAATAAAATGGAAAAAGAAGATAGCACAATAAATATGAGCATGGTAATAACCACTTTATAATATCATTACCCTACACAACTTCAATAAGAGTTGCAGTTTTAAGATGTGGCTATCAGGCTGTTTACACTATCTATATGAAAAATCTTGTAAATTATTACTACAGTTGCAATATATTTTGTAATATTAAGATGCCAACATCTTGGGATGCTGTCCATAGGTTTCCATGGGCTTCTGTTTGATTCTATGACAGCTTTTGGCTCCCACTCGAGTGTGAAATCTCCAAGTCATGCAGTACCAGCATGGTTAGAATTTGTGGCAGTCTCAAGAGCAGTATCACAATGATTTATTTTTCTTGTTAACATGAAATTTATAACTTTAATATGAACAAAACCTTTAAAATGAGAAAACGTAATCTGGTTCCCCTGTGGTCACTAAGTAAATATTTCAATGGGTATCTAGACTATCTCTTAGAAGCAGTATGTTCTGAAGATATCAAATGTCCCTGTTGCCTTAGGCTACCAACATTTCAATATGGACTTGTTCAGCCCTGATAAAAAGGTAGCAGAACTCCAGCAAAGTCAGCAATAATGAAGTCTTGATCTATTTAGTAACCTTGTATTTCAAACGGTAGTCACTTGTCGTAACACATAGAAAAATGTTTAGTGCACTAAGAAAGATATTCTTTTTTCCTCTAATTTTATTTAAATTAGAAACAAGATTGTTTTACATGTCAATCCCAGTCCCTCTTCCTGCCCTCCTCCCCTGGAACAGCTCAACTACACTTATATGAAGCAAAGTCAGAAGTTATAAAAAAAAAACTGAAATGAGGGAGATATAGAGGATCAGACAAAGAATTGCATGATGTTAAATATGTCAGTTCTCAAAAAAAATGTAAAGGCAAATGAGTGTAACTTTAACAACAGAACACCACAAATAGGATATGAGGAGACTGACAGAAATCAATGAGAAACTTCGAGGATTGATACATAAATTAGTATGCCTGATCTTATTGGTATTTGTAGAACACTCCTCTTAACAATAGCAAATCAAATTCTCTTAGCTCACAACAAATGTTCCCCAAGACAAACCAGACAATGAGATAGATTTCAGCAGTTCCAGAGAGCAAGATTCATGCAAAGAGTATGTTGTCTACAGCAGAGTCAGCTTAGAAATCAATAATAGAAAAATACATGAAAATACTCAGTGACTTAGAAATTAAACAACACAATTTTGAAAGACTCAACTGCCAAATAACTGCTAAAGGCTGAGTTCTGTGCAGACATTTGCAGAGTTCATAACAAGAAAATCATGAAAGCAACTTGTTGGGGGCTTTGAGGAGAGAGAGAGCAACCATGCTAACCCTTCACTTCACACTCACCTGGCACAGCACCAGGCACTCCTGACATTCCTGCCTTAGAACATTTCACTTCCTCCCACTTTACCCTATCTGTTCCCTCACAAACAGACCACACAACAATCAACATCAACATATTTGCTCTGAGAGTAAAGCCAGATAATAACACTCCTCTGGCTCTAAAGCTTTCTGTTTTGTTGTTGTTGTTGTTGTTGTTGTTTTGTTTTGTTTTTGTTTTTTGGCTTGTTCTCCTTTTATTTCTTCTGTGGCTTATAGCGATATATACACTGTGCCTGTCACTGTATGTATCCCTTTTACTTTTTTGTTACATTGGTGCATATACTGTAAAACAAAGAATTTCATAAAATGCATGTGGGGTGTGAAATACTATAGAAACAAAATCTTGGAAATCGGTTTGGGGGTTACTTGAGGTTTAGACTGTGCAGGCAATGGTCAGCTCAAAATGAAGCAGGGATGACCATCAGCAGTGTCCAGCTCCACCTCCATTTCACTATAAGGGTGAGGTTACTCTGTCCCTGCTGCTTCTCTGGCAGTGATAATGGAATACAAAAGGAGAAGTTTTAATTGTTGTTACTATTTCATTTTAGGACTTTGAAAGCTTAACAACAACAACAACAACAAAAACTACAACATACATAAGCATTCATACTTGTAAAAATAACAGAATTTAATAAATAAGTATATTCAAAGAAACTGAGAAGATGAAGAGAGAAGGGTGGAAGAAGGGCTACTACCCAAAACAACTAATTGAAAATACAACTTACTAAAAATATAAAATTTCCTCTACAAAATAGTTTCCATAGGCAATATAGAATTCATATATTTAAAAGGTATGAGAAATTAAGTTAAAAAGCTAAGGCTTCAATAGGTAAATATAACAGATGGGTAGCTACATATTAGTTGTTTCAGTGATATATTTATGAAGTTCCTGAGATTTCAGAATGTGTGATGCAACATTTGGCTCCTAATCTAGATCCATGAACATGAACCTTGCTCTAGACTATTATAAATTCAAGGTACAACAGTGTTCAGGCATGCACACAAACTTGCAGTAATAGACCAGATTATGCCATACCCTTGATATACCTAGACACTGATATCTTCACAGTTGTCTCTGTACATATTTTAAAATCATCAAGGGATACAATGGGAATAGAGATGTAGAAATAAAGCCCAAAATGAACTCATAAAAATGAGTTGTCATTTACAAGTGAGAAACATCTCATACAGTGTACAACTTAAATGTCAAAATATGTATCATTTAATGTCTTCTTATGAATTTAGAGTACCAGAGGCACATAGAAGATTTGTGACTTCAAAATTAGAATTTAATTCCAGGGTAGGGTTCATTCATGTTTCTGGACTGTATTTGAAAGAGGCATCCTTTCATAAAATGAACTTTGGCAAAATTAAGCTGCTTATCTGTTAAGATCCTGTCTACCCTCTAGGACTTCACTGAAATTAAATAAGATCACTGAATGAAAATGAGTTTAGAAAGATGTATGATTTCTGGATGTAGCTTGGAGATACAATGCTTATTAAGCATACATCAGACCTCGAGTTAAGTCTCAAGGACTGTTTAGTCTCCTGCTCCCAACAGTTTCCTCTCAACCTCCACCAAAAAAGGAAAGGAGGGTAGAGGATTTAGCTTAGAGAGGGGAGACTGTACAGCATGTATAAGTTCCTGGGTTTAAACTCCAGAGATGAAAAGTAAATTTATAATGCATAAAATAAATACTTGCACTTAAAAAATTTAATAGGGACAAATTTACTGTATTAAAATGTTTTTGAAAATGGCTTCATAAGGAAATGACCTTCAAACCTTTCATAGGCCACATACAAGCTGCATCGATATCTACCCAGGCACTCACTCCCTCCTACATCCATATCACTCTGGAGCAAATCTCAAACATCAAGTTCATCTACTCCATAAATGTTTCAGAATATTCTGAAATGAGTTAAAATACAATCATAATAATAATTCAAGAAACAGCTGTTTCTTTAATATATTTACATAAATAATGAGTGGCTAAGATTGTCTCATAAATATTATCTTTCAATTTTATCACGTATTTTGCTCAATAATCAAGTAAGTCCGCACTTTATAATTGGTTGACATAGTTCATAATTTTTCAATATTTTCATTTTTTGTTTTTTTTTTCACTCTTTTTTGTAGATTTTTGTATTTGAATTAGAAACTATTGCACATGTCAATCCAGTTCTCTCTCCCTCCCCGCCTCCCCTACCATCCCCCCAACTAAAACCCTACCTATCACATATCCTTTCTGCTCCCCAGGGAGGGTGAGGCTTTCCATAGGGGGTCATCAGAGTCTATCATATCCTTTGGGATATGGCTTAGGCCCACCTCCATTTGTCTTGGCTCATGGAGTATCCCTCTATGTGGGATGGGCTCCCAAAATCCACACCTCTGCTGGGGATAAGTACTGATCTACTACAGGAGGTCTCATAGATTTCTGAAGTCTCCTCAGTGACACCCATGTTCATGGGGTCTGGATCAGTCCCATGCTGGTTTCCCAGCTATCAGTCTGGGGACAAAGAGCTCCCCGTTATTCAGGTCAGCTGTTTCTGTGGGTATCACCAGCCTGTTATGGACCTCTTTGGTCATTCTTGTCACTCATTAATGCTTTAGAATACCCCAATAGATGTGAGTCTTTGCTCTGCCAAGGCATATGTGAACATGTCATTAACTTTTGCAGTTGCATAAAATATACTTTAAATTTATGTCAAATTCCAGATATAGTTCTGAAGATACAAGAGTTTGCTAACATGATAAGCTAGAGTTGATCAATGCTAGATCTAATAATTTGGGGTTTGTAAAATATTGATTTTCAGTTCTGCCTGAAAACTTCCCATGAGAGTGCCACTCATTAATTATCCTTGTGTAACATTTGCTTTGCGCTCCCACAGTTTCAAATTAATTAATTGACTTAATAATACACACCAACACTGAATAATTAAGATGTTAGCATGACTAAAATATAGTTTGTAGGCCACCATCTTCAAAAAATGTGGCTTAAAGTAGACCACTTGTTTCTAATTATTATTGGTTAACTTACCCATTTGGGCTCGGTGGGGGGGAGAGTTACACAAGCTTTGGGGTTTTTTTGGCACAGTATGAGTTTTTATGATTATCTAGACTTTGTTTTGTTGTTTGTCTTATTGTGTGTGTGTATGTGACTGGTTGTTTCCATGGAGAACAGGTTGACCTCAAACTATCGATGTACCTTACCCAGCCTGGAGTGCTAGGATAACACCTTTATGAAAACTCTTTTAATTTAATTTCTTGTATAGCTTGATGATCTGAGATCATCCTTTTTATTTTCTGTTCTAGATCTGAAACCATCTATTCCTTCAAGGAACTCAACATCCTCTGTAGTTTTGTTTCTTTTAAAGATAATATTTGATAGATGCAATTTGGAAGATGTGGTGTTTAGTGTCAATCAGCTGCTTATATTTCCTATACCTTTCAATAGGAGCTAAAGACAATACAGTTTATTTTATTTGTGCATTTTTTAACACAGTGTTTCTCTGTAGCTTTGGAGCCTGTCCTGGAACATACTCTGTAGATCAGGCTGGCCTCAAATTCATTGAGATCCACCTGACTCTGCCTCCAGAGTGCTGGGATTAAGGGCATGTGCCTTTTCAGCCTGGCCTATATGCTTTATTTAACTTTTGAAAATATATATAACCTTTGAAAAGACATTAAATATTTTAAGTCAACTGCTTATGTAAATACAGCAAAAAGTGAATCTGTGTTGACTATAGCAACTGTATAACTTAAATTATTTGAGTTTGAAAACTCAGTAATAACTTTAATTTTAAAAAAGTATCTGATAGTTGAAAACAAATAAATTTGAACTCATTAACTCAAAATCAAACTTATTTTCATCATTGGGAAAATGATTAATTTCAGTGAGCACATTGTAGAGAAAGAAAGGATTTATACATAAACAGAGATTTATCACAGTTCATGACTCATCCCCTCATTCATTGACAGCAGTCCTTTTCATTCCCTTACCATGTGATTTCTGGATTTTTGTTCTTTAAGCTTTAAAACTCAACCCCATAAACTCTTTTTTTCTTGTTTATTCTTTTTTATTTGAATTAGAAACAAGATTGTTTTATATTTCAATCCTAGTTCCCTCTCCCTCCCTTCCTCCTCTACCACCCCCCTCCCCAACTAATACCCTACCTATCACATATCCTTTCTGCTTCCCAGGGAGGGTGAGGCCATCCATAGGGTGTCATCAGAGTCTATCATATCCTTTGGGATAGGGCCTAGGCCCACCCCCATGTGTTTTGGCTCAGGGAGTATCCCTCTGTGTGGATTGGGCTCCCAAAGTCCACACTTATGCTAAGGATAAGTACTGAACTACTTCTGGACGTCCTGTAGATTTCTGAGGTCTCCTCTCTGAAACCCATGTACCAAGGGTCTGGATCAGTCCCATGCTGGTATCCCAGCTATCAGTGTGGGGACCAAGAGCTCCCATTGTTCAGGTAAGCTGTTTCTGTGGGTTTCACCAGCCTGGTCTAGACCCCTTTGCTCATCACTTGTCCTTCTCTGCAAATGGATTCCAATTCAGTTCAGGGATAAGTTGTGGGTGTCTGCTTCTACTTCCACCAGCTGTTGGATGAATGCTATAGGATGGCATATAAGACAGTCATCAATTTCATTAACAGGGTAGGGCATTTAAGGTAGCAACAACTCTCCTCTGTTGCTTAGATTGTAAGCTGGTGTCATCTTTCTATATCTCCAGACCTTTCCCTAGTGCCTGATTTTTCTATAAGCCTACAATGTCTCCCTCTATTATGGTATCTCCTTTCTTCTTTTCTTCTATTCTTCCCCCGGCTCAACCTTTATGCTCCCTCATGTCCTCCTTACCCCTTCACTTCTCCCCTTCTCATTCTCCTAGATACCTCCCCCCACCTCTCTTCCTCCCAATTTGCTCTTTATTCTTCTCTTCTTTTCATTTTTCGTCTACATATTTCCTAGTGTACTCTTTCTCTCACTCTTGATGTTTTCTTTCTGGCTCTCTTGATATTTTCTAATTTTCTTGATATTTTTCTTCTAACTAACTTTATTTTCCCTTATTAACTTTTACACCCCAGTAGAATCTTTCAAGCAATATAAAAATTACAATGTGGTTACATTCTATTTTTCAAGTGAAAAAATACAATGATTACAAGTAAGTAAAAAACAGTATGTTTTCCATATCCCTTACACAATTAAACATTTTATGTATTATAAGTAAGAAACAAGTTGTCCCAAGAAGCCACATACAGTGTGACTAAGGAATTTGTTAGGGGTTAACAGAATGTAAACAAGCAAGGTATATTTCTCAGCCGGTTCTTTGGTTAGAAGGCTGCATTTTGCACTTACAAAGAAAGAACAAGTCATTTTATTATTTAATTCAAAGGTGATATTATAAGAAATCTTAGAAGAATCACAAATATAAACTTTTATATGTGAAAAAGAACCATTAAGCTCCATTTTAAATCCTCAGAGTGCATATCCACTCACCGTTTTATATATATATATATATATATATATATATATATATATATATATATATGCTGAGGGAGAAATGGGCACTAGGAAATATTCATCATGTTTGGCCACAAACCCATCCTAGCAAGAAAGTCACATCAGCTACTAATAATTGGGCTGCTTTGTTTTTGATCCCTAACCTTAACGAATGCATCATTTAGCTATGTGTCCATATGAAATTTATATTATTTTCTAAATTTTTCTGTTTGGTTGTTTGTTATTATTTTAAACCTCAAAACTATTTGACAAAAATATATTAATCTTGCATTAGGTTATTGTCAAGTCTTTGTTTCAGCTATGTTGCACTCTCTGATCATTAAGATTAAAAGAATTTATGCTAGCTGGGCTACTGGGATCCAATTGTTTTATTTAGTCATTAACCTAAGCCAAGTCTACACAGCTCAATAGAAACTCATGTGTTTTAGCTGTGTGACACTTCCTTGTTTTATTTTTCAACCTCTGTAGCCAGTGCTTTATCAGAGTCAGGGGCAACATTTTATCCTACCTTTACCTATGGACATTTTTCTACTAAATTAACCTCCATCATAATTCCTTAAATGTTTATTTAAAACCCTCAGTCATCAAAATCCTATTTAAACTGACACTGTTATTATACAAAATCATTGCTTCATAACAGACTTCCTAGTAGACTTCCAGAAAGACTTTTATAGTCTTTCTGTTCCCTCTTTCCTGAAATTCCCTGACCCATAAATGCAGGAGCTACAGTGTAATGTATCCATTAAATCTAGGTTCTCCATGATCTCTTGACCTCTGAATCATGTCCATGTATGTGGTTCTATGTGATGGTATCTGTTCTAAAGGAGGGATTGTATATCTGTGGGTATAGACATAGGATTTAGATATACTACAGAATTATGCTAGCCACATGGAGGTAGTAGATTTTTTTCTAAGGTCTGTGACCTCACTGTCCTCAGGAAAACTGACTAACATTCCAGAGTTAAAGGAATCTCTCCAAATAAGCACTCTGACATCAGTGAGAGTGGAGTAGAGAAGATGTCACAGGAGGACCAAACATAAGATAGCTCCCAAAGGCCTCTGACTTGGGTCTAGCTAGCATTTCACTTTATACACCAAAACCATAAGGCAGGTTGGGCAAACAAGCCAGATTTTAAAGAAGCTTAATTGGAAGCCAGTAAGTTGTTAAAGGCAACAATCCATTGTTTCAGCTATTGTTTCACATCATTCTATTTCAGGTAGCAAATGAAGACATTCTTGCCAAGTAGGCAGGATGATCAATGCTTTAAATAAGTCACTAAATAAAACAAGAGAAAAACATGTTAGTATGTAATAATTGGACTTTTCCACTTTATTCTACGTCATAAGTACCAGGAATGATTTCTGACTTGTTGAATTGGGCCTCAAGTCCAATTAGACAGCTGCTGGTTGCCTCCATCTTGCAAGTGCCAATTATTGCAAGTTTATGTATATCTTGATATGCTGATAGTTGTTATAACTCATAGAGGTAATAGATGTGAGTAGAAGTGTTTAGTTGTTTCCATCCATCAGTAGCTTTCATAGCATTTTCTGGAAGTATGCTACTAAAGGCAAGAGATTGTCAAAGGCTATGTCGATATGTTGATGTATATTGTTTGAGGGAGTCACTTGAACTATCTTGACAAACCATTTAAAAGGGAGTCTCCTGTGCTTAGTATTAGAGTTCAATTAAAGAGAAATAGCCATGGCTTTAAGAGAAAACATAGGGTTACATAGGAGTTGAAGGGAGCAGAAGAAATGATATAATTATATTACGATTTAAAAAACATAAAAATATTTAAAAAGAAATCAGTTTCATTACCTATTTTTAAAACATTTGCACTGAGACGACTATCAAGACTGAATAAATATATTTTGTTCTTTAGATTCAATTATTTGTCTATTTTTCTTTAATTTTTTAGCCTCAACTTTTTCAATGGCAGGAATATTGCTCCCAAGCATATTGGTACAGATTTTTATGACTATTCATTTTAAACTGCTACTAAAACACACCCACTTGATACTTGTTGGTGTTCAAATGTTCTCTTCATTCAATATATGGTTGACTAAGAGGTAGCTCAGGCATATAGAGCTACAGAAAATTTTGCAGTGGTTCCATAATTATCTCAATACACTAAAGTGTCCACGTATCAAAAATAGGGCATGAACATTTTCTGTTAATAATTAAAAATTTTCAGTTATTTTCTTAAATTATTTCAACTGTAGCCATGTAAGTTTGAAGTATTTAGCCAATGTGGATGTAAACATAGCAGAAAATGACACACCCATAGAAAAGAACATATTAAATTGGACTCAGAGATAAAACTATTGCATTTTGAAGTACAGGTCACATTCATAATTTTCCCATTTTTAAAGGTTCTCTTCCATTTTTAATTTCCAGTGTATACCTTGTCTACTGTGTGAAGGGTATAATTACATGTTATCTAAAGAAATGCTATTGATGTTTGAAATGTATCAATTAGTTGTCATCACTATGCATTCCCTGATAAATATTTATATATATAACAATAGAAATTATGAATGTTCATTTTCCAATTCTTTTGGCCATATTTTGAAGTTTGGTGTTGGTCAATTTTTCTTAATACCTATTAGTGGATAGATTTTCAGAGAAATAATGTTTTTCTATTCTCTTCAAAAATATATTTTATATAATTATATAATACTGAACATATATTTATATAATACAGAAAATCTAAATGCATGCAACACTTTGTAGTGTTTATTTGTTTTCATTTTCACAGTACTAGCATTTAACTGAGAGTATTATACATGTCAGGCAAACGTCTCACTACTGAGTTAAACTGTCTAACCATGCTCCTTTAAAAGTTAAGGCTATATGGTTTTGAAATAATTCATTGACTTGTGAAAACTAAGTGAATTCAAATAAATATATAAGTACAGATCCTGGAAAATTTATTTGAAAAATAATATAAACTTTGAATGAAAGTTGAACTAATCCACAAATATGATACACAAGTTTCTCTGATTTCAAACAGAGGTTAAGAATGGCCTCAATGGGGAGCTTCCTGAATCTGGCTTGGTTCAGGACACTCTTCCTTCCCTTTCCGTGGACTCACCGCAGACCAGGTGAGCCACCCCCTGCTTTTACCCAATTCTTGTCCTAAGCACCATCCACCCAGATCCCTCCAGGCTCGTCCCTGCTTGAAACAGACACGCCCAGGCAGGGTGGAGCTTCCTGAATCTGGCTTGGTTCAGGACACTCTTCCTTCCCTTTCCGTGGACTCACCGCAGACCAGGTGAGCCACCCCCTGCTTTTACCCAATTCTTGTCCTAAGCGCCATCCACCCAGATCCCTCCAGGCTTGTCCCTGCTTGAAACAGACACGCCCAGGCAGGGTGGAGCTTCCTGAATCTGGCTTGGTTCAGGACACTCTTCCTTCCCTTTCCGTGGACTCACCGCAGACCAGGTGAGCCACCCCCTGCTTTTACCCAATTCTTGTCCTAAGCGCCATCCACCCAGATCCCTCCAGGCTCGTCCCTGCTTGAAACAGACACGTCCAGGCAGGGAGGAGCTCCCCGAATCTGGGTACAGGCCACTCTTCATTCCATTCCCGGCGACCGATCCACCAAGAGGCCTAACGCCATCAGAGTGAGGAGGCTACGAGGAGAGGCAAAACCATCCAGAGCTTCGGACATTGAATTCCTGGCCCACACACACTACAGAGTAACAAGAGGAGATAGAGAGATCCTACCTGCACTCACTGGAAAAAGATATGGGAAGAAGACAGAATAAGAACCCGCTCAACAACAGAAAGACCAATATGACACCACCAGAATCTAGGGACTCCACTCCAGCAAGATCTGAAAAGCCCAACACAGTGCATGAAGAAGAGATGGACCTCAAAAATTATCTGAGCAAGATGATAGAGACCTTCAAAGAGGAAACAAGAAAATCCCTTAAAGAAATAGAAGAAAAAGTAAGCAAAAAATTACACGATATGGAGGAAAAGACAAACCAAAATATTCAAGAAATAAACAAATCTCTTAAAGAAGCTAAAGAAACCCAAGATAAAACAACCAAACAAGTGAAGGAAGCTCTTGAAACAGTTCAAAACATGAAAGCTGAATTAGACACATTAAAGAAAACACAGAATGAAGCGATGCTGGAAATGGAAAGGTTGGATAAACGAGCAGGATCTAAAGATGTGAGTATAACTAATAGAATTCAAGAGACAGAAGAGAGAATCTCAGCTATTGAAGACTCGCTAGAGGATATACATTCATCAACCAAAGAAAACCTCAAGACCAACAAATCCCTAACACAAAATATCCAGGAAATATGGGACACCGTGAAAAGACCAAACCTAAGAATAATAGGTGTAGAAGAAGGTGAAGAAACACTGCTCAAAGGTACAGAAAACATATTCAACAAAATCATAGAAGAAAACTTCCCCAACCTACAGAAAGATATGCCTATGAAAGTACAAGAAGCTTATAGGACACCAAACAGACTGGACCACAAAAAGAAGTCCCCCCGACACATAATAATCAAAACTCCAAATCTACAGAATAAAGAAAAAATATTAAGAGCTGCAAAGGAAAAAGGCCAAGTAACATATAAAGGCAAACCAATCAGAATCACACCCGACTTCTCAATGGAAACTATGAAAGCCAGAAGGTCTTGGATAGATACACTACAAGCACTAAGGGAGCATGGATGTCAACCCAGACTACTGTACCCAGCAAAACTTTCAATCACTATAGATGGAGAAAACAAGATTTTCCATGACAAAAACAGATTTAAACAATACATATCCACAAATCCAGCACTACAGAAGGTTCTGGAAGGAAAACTCCAACTCAAGGAACATAACTACATGCACAAAAACACAGGCAATAGATAATCTAATATTGCCAAACACAAAAAGAAGCAGGAGAGCAAAATCCACACACAATGACACCACCAACAATAAATCCAAACCAAGCAAGAACCAACGAACAATGGACATTAATATCCCTAAATGTCAATGGCCTTAACTTACCCGTAAAAAGATATAGGCTAACAGAATGGATACGAAGACAGAATCCATCTTTCTGCTGTTTACAAGAAACACACCTCAACTTCAAAGACAGGCGATACCTCAGAGTAAAAGGATGGGAAAAGATTTTCCAATCAAATGGCCTCAAGAAACAAGCAGGTGTAGCAATCCTAATATCTAACAAAATGGACTTTAAACTAAAATCAATCAAAAGAGATGAAGAAGGGCATTTCATACTCATCACAGGAAAAGTCCATCAAGATGAAATCTCAATCCTGAACATCTATGCTCCAAATACGAAGGCACCCACATTTGTGAAAGAAACATTACTAAAGCTCAAACCACACATAAAACCACACACACTTATAGTAGGAGACTTCAACACCCCCCTTACACCACTAGACAGGACCACCAGACAAAAACTTAACAAAGAAACAGAGGATCTGAAAGAAGTCATGGCCCAACTGGGGTTAACGGATATCTATAGAGCATTCCATCCAAACTCAAAAGAATATACCTTCTTCTCAGCACCACATGGCACCTTCTCCAAAATTGACCACATAGTAGGCAACAAAGCAAACCTCCACAATTACAAAAGAATTGAAATAACCCCCTGTATCTTATCAGACCACCATGCATTAAAGCTAGAATTCAGCAACAATACAAATGGCAGGAAACCTGCAAACTTTTGGAAAATGAATAACACCCAATTGCACCATTCCTGGGTTGAGGAAGAAATAAAAAAACAAATTAAAGACTTCCTAGATTCTAATGAAAATGCAGACACAACATACCCAAATTTATGGGACACTCTGAAAGCAGTCCTAAGAGGGAAGTTCATAGCACTAAGTGCCCACATGAAGAAACTAGAAAAAAGTCACATTAGAGAACTGACAGAACAACTGAAAACACTAGAGCAAAAAGAAGCAAACTCACCAAGGAGGAGTAGATGCCAGGAAATAATCAACCTGAGAGCTGAAATCAATAAAGTAGAAACTAGGAAAACATTACAAAGAATCAATGAAACAAAGAGTTGGTTCTTTGAGAAGATCAACAAGATAGACAAACCTCTAGCCAAACTAACCAAAAGGCAGAGAGAGAGCACACTAATTAACAAAATCAGAAACGAAAAGGGGGATATAACAACGGACACTGGAAATCCAGAGAATCTTTAGGTCATACTTTGAAAATCTGTACTCCACAAAATTCGAAAATCTAATGGAAATGGACAGTTTCCTGGATAAATATCACTTACCAAAATTAAATCAAGATCAGATAAACAATTTAAATCGACCCATAACCCCTAATGAAATAGAAGCAGTCATCAAAAGCCTCCCAACCAAAAAAAGCCCAGGACCAGATGGCTTCACTGCAGAATTCTACCAGAAATTCAAACAAGAGCTGATACCAATACTCCTCAAACTGTTCCGCACAATAGAAGCAGATGGGATATTGCCAAACTCTTCTATGAGGCTACAATCACTTTGATACCCAAGCCACACAAAGATAAGAATAAGAAAGAGAACTACAGACCAATATCTCTCATGAACATTGATGCTAAAATACTCAATAAAATATTGGCTAATCGAATCCAAGAACATATCAGAAAAATCATCCACCACGATCAAGTGGGCTTCATCCCAGGGATGCAAGGATGGTTCAATATACGAAAAACCATCAATGTAATCCACCATATAAACAAACTGAAAAAGAAAAACCACATGATCATCTCACTAGATGCTGAAAAGGCCTTTGACAAAATCCAACATCCCTTCATGATAAAGATCTTGGAGAGAACAGGAATAACAGGAACATATCTAAACATGATAAATGCGATATACACCAAACCAATAGCCAACATCAAACTAAATGGAGAGAAACTCAAAGCATTTCCTCTAAAATCAGGAACAAGACAAGGATGTCCACTCTCTCCATATCTCTTCAATATTGTTCTTGAAGTTCTAGCTAGAGCAATAAGACAAGATCAGGATATCAAAGGGATACAAATTGGAAAGGACGAAGTCAAACTTTCACTATTTGCAGATGACATGATAGTCTACATAAGTGACCCGAAAAACTCTACCAGGAAACTCCTACAGCTGATAAACACCTTCAGCAAGGTAGCAGGATACAAAATTAACTTAAATAAATCTGTAGCCCTACTGTATACAGATGATAAACTCAATGAGAAAGAAATCATGGAAACATCACCTTTCACAATATCCACAAGCAACATTAAATATCTGGGGGTAACACTAACCAAAAAAGTGAAAGACCTGTACAATAAGAACTTTGAGACTTTAAAGAAAGAAATTAAAGAAGATACCAGAAAGTGGAAAGATCTCCCGTGCTCTTGGATAGGCAGAATTAACATAGTAAAAATGGCAATTCTACCAAAAGCAATCTACAGATTTAATGCAATCCCCATCAAAATCCCAACACAGTTTTTCACAGACATTGAAAGAACAATACTCAACTTTATATGGAAAAATAAAAAACCTAGGATAGCCAAAACAACTCTTTACAATAAAAGATCCTCTGGAGGCATCACCATCCCTGACTTCAAGGTCTACTATAGAGCCATAGTTCTGAAAACAGCTTGGTATTGGCACAAGAATAGACAGATAGACCAATGGAATCGAATTGAAGACCCAGATATTAACCCACGCACCTATGAACACCTTATTTTTGACAAAGGTGCTAAATCCATACAATGGAAAAAAGATAGCATCTTCAACAAATGGTGCTGGCACAATTGGATTCGAACATGCAGAAAATTGCAGATTGATCCATACTTGTCACCATGCACGAAACTTAAGTGCAAATGGATCAAAGATCTCTCCATAAACCCAGCCACACTGAATCTTTTAGAAGAGAAAGTGGGAACAACCCTTGAACAAATTGGCACAGGAGAACGATTCCTGAACATCACGCCAGAAGCACAGACACTGAGGTCTGCAATTAATAAATGGGACCTCTTGAAACTGAGAAGCTTCTGTAAGGCAAAGGACACAGTCAGTAAGACAAAACGACCACCCACAGAATGGGAAAAAATCTTCACCAGCCCCACATCTGACAGAGGTCTGATTTCCAAAATATACAAGGAGCTCAAGAAGCTAGCCACCAAAACACCATACAATGAAATTAAAAAGTGGGGTGCAGAACTAAACAGAGATTTTTCAACAGAGGAATCTGAAATGGCTGAAAGACACTTAAGAAAGTGCTCAAAATCCTTGGCCATCAGAGAAATGCAACTCAAAACAACTCTGAGATACCACCTCACACCTGTCAGAATGGCTAAAATCAAAAATACCAATGACAACCTATGCTGGAGAGGTTGTGGAGAAGAAGGAACACTCCTCCATTGCTGGTGGGAGTGTGAACTTGTAAGACCACTTTGGAAATCAGTATGGCGGTTGCTCAGAAAAATGGGAATCAATCTACCTCAAGATCCAGCCATTCCTCTCTTGGGTATATACCCAAATACTGCTTGTCCATACAACAAGGACATATGTTCAACCATGTTCATAGCAGCATTGTTTGTAATAGCCAGAACCTGGAAACAACCTAGATGCCCCTCAACTGAAGAATGGAAAGAGAAAATGTGGTACATTTATACAATGGAGTACTACTCAGCAGAAAAAAGCAATGGAATCTTGAAATTCGCAGGCAAATGGATGGAACTAGAAGAAACCATCCTGAGTGAGGTAACCCAATCACAAAAAGACAAACATGGTATGTACTCACTCATATATGATTTTTAGACATAGAGCAAAGGTTTACCAGCCTATAATCCTCTACCCCAAGGAAACTAGAAATCATGAATGACTCTAAGGGATAAATGGACCCCAGGAATGGGAAATGGCATGAACTCCCGAGCTAATTGAGAGCATGAGGGTAGGGAAGTGGGTGCTGCCACAATAAGAGCACAAGATGAAGAGTAGAGGAGAAGAAATGGAGGAGCAGATATATTGAGTTGGGGGAAGAATAGAGGAGAGAGAGCAGGATGAGAGATACCATATCAGAGGGAGTCACTATAGGTCCGAGAAGAGATCTGGAACTAGGAAGATCTCCAGAGACCTATAAGGATGACACGATCTGACAGTCTGGGCAGTGGAGGAGAAGTTGGCCTAGAAACCCTTCCCCTAGAATGAGATTGATGAATACTCTCTATGCTATTCTAGAGTCCTCATCCAGTGGCTGATGAGAGCAGAGACAGACATCCACAGAAATACACTGAGCTGAAATCTGGAACTCAGTTGAAGAGAGGGAGGAATGAAGAACGAAGGGGTCTGTACCTGGTTGGAGAAACCCACAGAAACAGTTGGCCTGAAAAAGGGAAAGCATATCGACCCCAGATGCTCTTTGGGAGGACAGTACAGGACTAATCCAGCCCCCTGATCATGGATGCCAATGGGGAGGCCCCTGCACTCCTGGGATTTTTAGACATAGAGCAAAGGTTTACCAGCCTATAATCCTCTACCCCAAGGAAACTAGAAATCATGAATGACTCCAGAGGGAGGTGGACTGGCGTTTTGCCCTGGTGGGTGGGAGGGACTTCGAGAGCCCATCCCACTTGAAGGGATTCGCTCTGTCTCTGAACACATGGGGAGGGGCCTAGGCCCAGCACAGGAAGATTTGGTGGACTTGGTGGAACCCTGGTTGGGGGCCCTACCCTGCCTGGGGAGTGGCGGGTGGATGGGGTGGGGGGTAGGTTGGAGGTGGGGGAGAAGGAATGGGGGTGGGGGAAGGGAGAGGGAGAGGGAAAGTATATGTGAAAATATTAATAATTTAATAAAAAAAAAAAGAATGGCCTCAATGAAGCATAGAAAACAATCTTGGTTATTTTCCAGAGTCCTTTTATTGCTAAAAGTGGAAAGTAATGGAGGAAAAAAATCTTGTTTCACCCATTCTCTGTCAGTAATTTTGACAAAGCAAACCAAGTATTATTTGTAGGGTTTTGCTTAGGAGAAATATACTAATATCATACCAACATTCATCATGTTAAGTATTTTGTTAGGCTGTTCCATGCAGCACTAGTGGCCTAATTATTCCCTTCCCTGTTTGAGAATACATGCACTATACTTCTGATTTCTCAGTGATTTTCACTCACATTTTAAAATCATATTTTTGTCTTTTACTACTTCTTTGTGAATTTAAAGTTTCATACAGTATTATGATTATATTCTCTGTCCACTTTGACTCTTTCAGGATGCATTTCCTCTTCCCAACAATCCAACTTTGTTTCTTACTTAAAACAACAATAAAATTTCAGTATTAATTTGTGCTGCCCTTGTTTCTTCAATATGTCTTTTCCACTGGAGCATGCTCAACTTGCCAGAAAACTGTTTCTCTCTGTCTCAAAGCCAGCAAATGCTCTTTGATCCAGTCTAAGGGGAAAATCAGAATTCAGGAAAATTTTAAGGAGGTTTGATATTGTGAGTTTTACATTTTAAGGCTTAGAAAAGTTGGAGTTTCTCAGCTTTAATGTGAGCTCATATGCAAAGCATCTTCCTCTGTGCCATTACAGTAGAACTTAGGAGTCAAGAACAACTCGGGAAAACATAGCACCAGAATCCTGTGCCACAATGTTTTGTAAAGTCCACAGTCTCTGAGCCATGTTCTAACTTCTACAAAACTATTGCAGGTAAGTAATCAGTTTCCAAGTAAAACTTCGGGTTTCTTTAAAGTTCAAGGTTAACCTTCATGCATTCTGTAGGAGTCTTGGATACCCTATGAGTATATGTTTGTAGTATTCCCTTCTTTTCTTCTTTCTAGCATCTCAACTTAATACTTACTGACTTTTTCTTCTGATTTTCCCCCTTAATATTTATTTTTATTTGCTCTACTGTAATCAAAGTCTAAATCCTTGTCTACATTACTAGTCTACTAATTAGGGCCACCATAGCAGAATACCATATGTATTTTATATGGCTTAAACAATAGAAATTTGTTTTCTTATGGTTAAAAAGTCCAAGATTACAAGGTGGTTTCTCATGACTTCTCTTATAATGGCTTGTAGAGGTCACTATTTTAGTGTGTTCCTACAAAGTTTCACCCGATAAAGGCACAGCATTAGCATCATGTTTTTTCCTATAAAAACACCAGAATTATTTTACAGTTGAAACACTGTTACCTTCATAAACATTCCTAAAGACCCTGTTCCTATCAAGCACAGTCACACTGAGGAGGAGGAGTAACACTTAAGCATTTAAACTTCACAGGGAATAGTTAATTCCATAATTTCTGTTAATTGAAATTTCATTTTGCAAAATATGGAGCATTTTTTTTCTTAAGAGAGACAAGGTAAACTCATGTACAGTAAATAATACTAGGAGGAATAACATTAAAAGAAGGAAATTTTTCATATTGCTCTATTTCACATGTCAGAAGATAACTCTAAGATGGCTCAGAAAATGCCTGTTCCCTAAGTCTTTTAATGCATATAATCCCTAACCCTGGAGTTCTGGGTGATGCCATACTTACTTCTAACAAGTAGAATATAGAGAAAGTGCTAAAACATTATATCAGTGACTTTTGTACAATGCTACAATTAATCTTTCTTGTAATCTTAGTTCAGATTCTGATTACTCTATTGGATCAATGAATGAAATGACTATATAGGAAGTCCCCATATCCAGGAAAGGAAGAACCTACTGTAGACAACATCCAGAAAGAAGCTGAGCTTTTATTTTCACAAGTGCAGGGAAATGATCCCTGCAATTATCTGAAAGATGGAGAAAGCAAGCACAGTTCTGTTAATGTTTGCATGAGAACAGGTTCTATACTGCTGCCTTGTACATGACTTAGAGAGACATGTTGTTGCCAGACATCTGACCTTCAGAAGCAAGTGTTGGAAAATGAAGGTGTGCTGATTCACACTGCTGTGTTTTTCATAATTTTTATGAAGCATCAAAAATGATGCATGCTTAAATTGAATTTACCATATTGTTTGCATTTGGTAAAATGTTTTGTCCTCATATTTTGTCATGAAAATATCTTTATAACAACATTTTAAGCCTTCTTGTATTTTAGTAAATGTAATTCTGAAGTTTACATTTTATTCTGCTTCAAATACAAATGCTTATTTTTTATTATGTGGATATATTCACATTCACACTATTCTGTAAAACAGAAAAGAAAGAATGATTTTTTTGAGACAGGGTTTCTCTGTATTGCTTTGGAGGTTGTCCTGGAAATGCTCTGTAGACTAGACTGGCCTCAAACTCACAGAGATCAGCCTGCCTCTGCCTCAAATTAAAGATGTGCACCACCAACGTCCAGCTAAACTCATTTTTATATCAACTAAAAATTAAAACCCAAGAAAAATTATAGAATAATTTCCATAATGAATATACATGTAAAAAATTACTAATAAATGTGTTGCTACTGAATTGCAGATAGTAAAACAATGATCACTCATCATTACCAAGTTGGCTTCATTCTACAGATGCAAAGATAAACATAATAAATATATGTAATTAATCATATAAATGGACTGAAATCCAGGGATCATATAATCATCACAATAAATGCAAAAAGGGCCTTTGATAAAAGACAGTATCCATTCATAAGTAAAAAATAAATCATGAAGAAGCTAGGGGTAGTGTGAGTGCATCTTGACATAATAGAGCCTATAGAACAGTAAAACTCAAAAGCATTGTCAGTAAGATCAAGAACAAGACACAGTTGTTCAGGCTTTTCACCTTATCCATTATAATGCTTCAGAGCTGAAGAAATAAAAATACCACTAAACTGTAGCAAAATAACAGAAGACTTAAACAAGATTCCATACATACAAAATACATGAATTATGACAAAATGCCCAAAACCCACATTGTAGAAAAGAAATTATCTTCAATATATGGTGCTAGGAAGATTATATATAAACACAGAGAAGAAAACATATCCTTATCTCTTACTATGCAGAAACTTAAGTGCAAATGGACCAAGGATTGCAATATCAGACCAGATAGCCTAAAACTGCTAGAGGATAAATGAGGAGTTATTTCAAAATATCAGTATTGATAGACCTTTACATTATTTCTAATTAAAATATATTCTTCACTAGGAGAATAAATTGCTACCACAGTTTCCCCTCCTTCCATTCCTCTTAGCCACAACCCTACTTTCTATCTCCCATTGATCCATTCCCCATCTATTTTGTGTTCCAAAAAGAGCAGGACTTCAAAAGATGACAGCCAAACAAGACAAAAGAAGACAAGAAAAGCCTTCCTTGAGGAAAAGAGTCTCAAGAGCTAAAAAAAGAGTCAGACGAACATCCACTCCCACTCTTAGGAGTTCCACAAAAACATTAAGCTAACAGCCATTAACATATTTAGGGAAGCTTTTACAGGCCCATGCAAGTACTGTGCTTGCTGCTTGAGTCTCTTTGAACTTGTGTGAACTCTGCTTAGGTGCTTCAGTGGGCCATGTTCTCCTAGTGTCCTCTAACCCCTCTGACTCCTATAATCCTTCTGGCCCCTCACCTGAGTTTTTTCCCAATTTCCCAGGGAAGGGGCCCAATGGAGACCTCCAATTAGGACTTCCTCTCTACATAATATCTGACCATCTGTCTCTGTACTCATACCCTACTTGGAGGAAGCCTATCTGATGATGACTGGACAAGACACTAATCTTTAAGTATATCAGAATGTCCCTAGGGATCATTTCAAGGTTGTTTTGTTTGTTTGTTTTGCCAGTAATGTTTGGTTCTACCTTAGGTCTCTAGACAGACTTTTCAAATGTGACTCAAATGTCACAAGAAATTAGAACAGCAAATGACAAATGGGACCTCACAAAACAAAAAAAATATGTTTCTCAAAGGACATTTTCTTTTTAATATTTTTTTATTAATTAATATGTAGTTATATCACTTTTATGTTCCTCTCCTTCCTCCAAACCTTCCAGTTCCTTCCTTTGATCCCTGTAAAAATCTTGATATCATAATTATTATTCATACATATACATATGAGCACACACACAAATACATATGCACACACTGAGTGAACAGATTGGGAGAAAATCTATGCCAGCTATGCATCTGACAGCGAATTAGCATCTAGACTATACAAAGAACTAAAATATCTTAACACTACCTAATTAAAACATTGTTATAGTAGTAAAGAGAGAGAGTTCTCAAAAAAAAAAACTACAAGTGGCCAGGAAATACTTTAAAAGTTTTCAGCATCCTATCCTATCCTATCCTATGCTATCCTATCCAGCATCCTATCCTATCGTATCTATGAGGAAAATAGAAATTAAAAATACCTTGATAATCTACCTTACCCCAGTCACAATGCCTATCATCAGGAACACAAATATAAACAGGCTATGGTAGATATAGTGAAAGTATAAACCATGTGCACTGTTGTTGGTGATATAACTATGAAATCATTTTGGAACTCTTTCAAAAGGCTGGAAATAAAAACTACCATATAAGCCATCTGTACTACTCCTGGCCTGACACTTTACTATGGAGATATATGCACATCCATGTTTACGACTACTCAATTCCGCGTAGCTGTAAAAGGGACTCAGTTTAAATGCACGTCATCTGAAGAATGGACAATGGAAATGTGGCCCATATACCCAATATAATTTATACATCTATAAATAAACATGAAATTATAAATTTGCAGGAAAAAATTGATGGTACTAGAAAATGTTATATTTTGTGAGGCATCCCACACACAGAAAGACAGCCACTGCTTGTTCAACTTTACATGTCTATCATACATTCAAGGTTTTAAATGTCTTATTTAACTTGGAATGTCGATAGAAATTCAGAATGGGGAAATGTGTCATGGAATGAAGGAAAGGAGGGCTAAAGAGAAGTGGACATAGTAAACTGCATGTGGAATGAAAACAGAAGGAAGAAATGCCATGAGCAGTTAAGTTCTCAGAGGTGAAGGTAGGAGATTTGGGGCAAGAAGAATATCGGAGGGCACACCAAACTTAGGATATATTAGAAGCCACATCAAAGACTACTATTTTATACATTACGACAACTTTTTAAATTTAACCAGAGGTAGCATCTACACATTGGTAATATGAATCACAGATGACATAGGTTATTAAACAAAAAATCTCAGTGTCGGCAGTGAGAAACCTACTTAGATGCTGTTACTCAGGAGAGCCATAACAGCTCCTAACACCACCATATAGGTTATTGCAATTGCCCTTGGTTTTCCAACCACAACAAAATGATAAGACCCTATTGAAAAATAGATGAAAAGAAATCATCCTTGAACTGACCTAGATGTTTTTTTCCTATTGGCACAGTGCTAAAATACTGGTAGGCCCTATTGTAGGCTGCTATGGAGAAATTATTTCCCAATTTTGGACTGCATGCAACATACCAGCTTCTCAAACAATTTGTATGCAACAATGACCTGATTGTTATGTGGGAATCTATTTCTGAATGGATATGAGGTTTACTCCACAAAGAGTTCATGCCTGGGACCATGGAACTGGTTAAAGGCACATGGCCATGAAAGTTATAGATTAACAAAGTGAACCTACTTTTTTTGTTTTGCTTAATAGACATATTAAACTTCTTGCTATGATATTTATGTTTCTGTTATTAACTAATACTGTATCCAACCTTGATGAAAGAAGCTTTTATTTGTATAAAGGGTAGTTTATGTAGATACCCATTATTGGTCAAGGGGTTGACAGGAAGTAACAATTGAGTGAAAATGCATATTACCCTCTCCATGACTCATAGAACATGGAAAAAGAAGTAGAAAGAATGTTAGACTTAGAAGCACCACATTTTCTCTATCCATTCATTGGTTGAGAGGCATCAAGGCTGCTTCCAGTTTCTGGCTATTACAAATAGTGATGGTATGAACATCGTTGAACAGGTATCCTTGTTGTAAGAATATATTTCTTTTGGGTATATGCCTAAGAGTGGAGTTGCTGGATCTAGTGGTAGACTCATTTCCATTTTCTTGAGGAGTCGCCATATTGTTTTCCAAAGTGGCTGTACAAGTTGGCACTCCCACCAAAAGTGGAGGAGTGTTTCCCTTTCTCCACATCCTATCCAGCATAAACTGTCATTGGTGTTTTTCATTTTGGCCATTCTGACAGGAGTAAGTGTGAGGAGCCGCACTCACATTCGCCATTACAAGATGGCACTGACATCCACTGCCGGATCAAGTAAACAACGTTGGTATGCATGGGCTCAGTGTTTTTCCACTGCCTAGCCCCGCCTATTCTATGGCGTCACATAGGGTGACGAGTCATCCACCTATCCCAGCTGTACACGCATTGCTCAGAGTTTGTGAGCCTTTATTAGGGGACGGGATTCTTGGCTCGGGGTCTCCGCTCTGGTAAGTTTATGCTCTCCTCTCAAGATGCATTAAAGCTTTACTGAAGAAGGATCCGAATGTCCTGTGTTGTTCTTGCTGGCAAGACAGTCTTGCGGGACATCTGGTGCCGAAACCCAGGAACTTGTTAACATTGCCGGCACCGTGGAGACCCCTCGGACGGGGCAGATTCAGAACTGCAGGGTGGTAAGTTCGGAGAGGTAT